>NC_039359.1:80837391-80866478 GCF_003573695.1 Papaver somniferum | reverse complement strand
AAAAAAAAAAAAAAAGAAAATCATCGTTACGTTTTGTTCAATAAGGCCCAAGGGAAGTAGAAATTTATAAGTCAAGGAAGAAATCGAAGAGAAGAGTTAATTATCAAGGTTCTATGAGGTTCGATAGTTTATCATCAACAGTTGAAGACCGAAGAAGACTTTGTTTCTACTGAGCACTATGAGAGAGTCGAAGAAAGATACATTTGGTTGCTTTGTTAGTCTGCTTTCAATCTGGCACAAGATCTTTCTAGCACTGGTTTAACTCATCACACGTAATTAGTCCAGCTGTGTAGCAGATGTCCCTCTCATTTTTATCTCTCTCCTAATCTTATCCAGCTGTAAAGCAGCGGACGCATCTTACAATGTTTATCTAGCTGTGTAGCGGATATCTCTTTATCTAGCAGTGGTGCGGATGTGTCTCCCCTTTTCTTCAGTCAGCTTTAGAGTTGACACCTTTAATTTCTCTGGCATTCTAGTTACTTGGAGATAGGTTGAGAATATGTATGTCCTCATAGATCTTTGGAAACTTGTGACCAATTAGGAGTAAAGGTTTTGTGGGTACACCTATGGTAAACCCTCCGGAGACAACACTCCGCCGCTAGGGCCACCTAGCGGTTTAACGGCCTGCTGCACGTGCTAAGTGTAGTCTTTTTATTTTTTCAAAAATAAATTTTTCTCGAGGACTAGCAAATAATAAGTTTGGGGGTATTTGATAGACGCATTTATGTGTCTAATATATCTCATTTGTGTATACTGTTAGTGCCCATTTTTATACTTATTATGGTGTTTTATTTATTTATAGGTGTTTTTGGAAAAAAAAAATCTTTTGAGGCGAAATTGGTTTAAAATGCGGCGTTTGGAGATCCGTTGATAGCGCACCGGAAGTACCCCAGAAGTGCACCGGAAACATCCCAGAAATGTCGTGGAAGAACCCAGAAAAATTACTATTTTCACCCAAAATTATTATTTCAGCCCAATTTGCTAAAGGGACACCCAAACTGGATTAGGGGACACCATCTTCAACATTTCAAATATTTGAATTTTGGAGGGAAAATGGGTGAATAGTGCTGTCAAATTAGGGTTAGGATTTTGGAGGTCTTATAGTGAGACTAAACAGCTAAAAATCATTGGGTATCTTCCACTGAGCTAAACAGAGATAGTGGTATGATCGAATTCAGTTAGAATTGGCTGGATAATCACCAATTGATCAAAACATCAAGAACAATTTTGGCGGGAAACAAAAAAAATTCAAATAATGGTTTTGGCGGGAAAATATATTCTTTCCCTGGAAGATTTTCAAATTGATTTTCGATGGATTTGTGGAGAGACTAAATGGCTGGAATTAATTGGGTCATATCTATTGAGTATAACAAGATTATTCTGAGCGTTGGAATGAGTTAAATTTGGCTAGAATACGCTAACTTTCAATCGAGAGTTAAACAGGGGAGATACGCTCGAGTTCTCTGTGAGAGGAATTTTTGGAAAGTTTTGTGGACTAAATTGTGAAGATATCTGATCTTCTTAAGTGTTTATGCAACTATGGAAGTATTACAGCTCATATGCGCAGGCAGAGGGGATGGAGAAGATCATATCTCGGCTGACAGTGAAGAAAATGGAAAAAAAATATTTTCCGAGTAATGGAGGATTATGTGGAGTTATTGCGAGTGATTCGTTGCGCCTGTTGGGTATAAAATGGACCCTTGGGAGATGATAGAGGGTTATCAAGAGTTTGGGGAAGTTTTGGAGCCGAGAGAAGCGAAGGGGAGAAATCTCTCCTGCTGCTGCTGCGCTCGAGGAGGAGGAAGAAGATGAAGAACTGACGCTCCAGAAGCGTCGTTCTTCAACAGTACCCGCAGCAGTTCACTTGTGTCGCTGTTTACAGCACTAAGGTTGTATCGTTCTTTACTACACTTCAGTTTTGTTTTATACAGCGCAATTGTAACGCTTATAACTGTTGCGAGTCTTTGTTTTAGCATTTTCTCATCTTTTAATTAACTTTTTGAGCTATAAAAATGTATTTTGAGAACATGATTAATATGAGTAGCTAAACCCCAATACTGGGATGATGGAAGAAGCCATATTTCACACATATGATAATTATATTTAATTCTTTTTGATTACTTGCACTTTTTATTAATCGTTTTATGATTTTTCTAAATTGATTGTCATTTCATTTGATGGTTTATGCTTGGTCATAGTGCTTTTGATATGGCATGCTTTCGATTTACAGTTAATCTTCTAAAAATCTACCTTGGCAAGAATGAGAGTCCTTATTATTTGAGCTATAACTATTTGGAATAAATATATGAATCATGTGAATGATTAATTGTGGAATCCTGAGTCCCAGTGTCTCTTGATCCTGTGACAAATTTTGTATATATTTTTGTGTTTTAAAAATCTTTTCAAGTCCGAGCAACGAATTCTTATTTACCGCAAAATTAATATTACATCAGTTACACAAACCTAAACAAACGTGCATTTCATTTGTGTGTAACAAGCTAAGTTTCGATCTAAAGGTTGAAAGATATTAGCTTGAATCTAATCAGGTTTTCATCTAACAGTGAATATTGAATGCTTTGTTACTAAGCTAACATTGATTGCAAACCCTGATTTGAAAGACTATATAAGGGAGAACTCTAGCAACTGGGAAACCTAATCCCCACACCTCCTTTGTGATACTAGTTGTATTAGCTAGAGTCGATTCTCCTTTAACCTTAGGTTTCTACCGAGACCATGTAGGTTAACGACTTGAAGACTTCATCGGGATTGTGAAGCTAGACCGATACTACTTTTCTTGTAGTTGTGTGATCTGATCTTGTTGTTTCTATTGTACTAAGCACAACCGTAATATTCGATTGAGATTGATTTCTATGATAGCCAAGATATAAAAGTAGTCACAAACATCTCCGTCTCATCGTTTGTGATTCCACAATATCTAGTTTCTCCATCATACGATTTAGATTATTGTGAGGTGATTAATAATACTGAGATGTTCTTCGGGAATATAAGGTCTGGTTTATCAATTGGTTCCTGTTCACCTTGATTTATCAAAAGACAGAACAGAAACTCATAGGTATTTCTATGGGAGACGGATTTATCTATTACCGTAGACTTTTCTGTGTGATACAGATTTGCTTATTAAAGTCTTCGACTTTGGGTTGTAACAACTCTTACTTGTGGGTGAGATCATCTAAGGGAATCAAGTGCGTCCTTCTGGGATCAGAGATGTATGAGTGCAACTGTACCTTGGATCAGTGTGAGATTGATTGGGGTTCAACTACAATCCAGACCGAAGTTAGTTTATAGTAGGCTAGTGTCTGTAGCGGCTTAATACAGTGTGTGTTCAATTTGGACTAGGTCTCGAGGTTTTTCTGCATTTGCAGTTTCCTCGTTAACAAAACTTCTAGTGTCTGTGTTATTTCTTTTCCACATTATATTTTGTTATATAATTGAAATATCACAGATTGTGCGTTGAATCAATCAATTGGGAAATCCAAACTTTGGTTGTTGATTGAAGTTGATTGATACTTTAACATTGGTCTTTGGTACCATTCAAGTGATTTCTCTTGTATTCAATTAGACTCGCAGATTTCTATTTGCTTGAGTAAGTATTGAATCGAGAAAGAGAGATATAACTCTTTGACATACTTTTATTAAGATTGAGTCTGACTGTCTAGTTGATTCTCTTAAAAGTATATTGGAGTTAGTCCATACAGATTGCTAATCGAAATATTGGGTGTGGATGTTAGACCCCCGCTTTTTCAATTGGTATCAGAGCAGTCAAACACGTTTAAAGACCTTACAAGTCTGTGTTTGTAGCGATCTGACTCTATGGACAGGAATTCTATCTCCATAAAGGTAACACCAGTCTTCGATGACTCAAACTACCTATGGTGGAAAATTGCTATGCGTGCTTTTCTTCAAGCTCGTGATTTTCAAACATGGGTACGTGTTATTAATGGCTATGATTCTCCGGTTAATACAGAAGGCGATGTATCTATACCTAAGGATATTGGTAGATATAGTCCAAAAGAAATCCTTGTTTCAAAGAAAAATTATGACAGCTTAAATGCTATCATATATGTCATTACCCCAGATCTTCAGCACCATGTGACTACGTGCATTAAGTCTAAAGAAGCCTGGGATGTCTTAGAAACCTGTTTTTGAAGGAAATACCAGTGAGAAAGAAGCTAGACTCCAAAATCTAAATTCTGATTGGGAAAACCTTCGTATGGCAGATGAAGAAATATTTGATGAGTTTAATCACAAAGTGTCTGAAATTGTTAATGCATCCTTTGCATTGGGTAAGACCATTCCTGAAAAGGACATTGTGATGAAAATTCTCAGATCGTTGCCATCTAGATACGATTCTAAGAAGCATGCCATCGTTGAAGGAAATAATCTCGCAACGCTGTCCAGAAATACTCTGGTTGGGAAGCTAAAGATCTTTGATCATGAGCACACGTCCAAGTCCAGTAAGGATGTTGCTTTCAAAGCACTAAAGAACACTAAATTACTTGACAAAAGTAAAAGTGTTTACATCTCTGAGAATGATCTTTCTGAGGCTGACTCATCAGATGAACATCTTGACAAGTCAGTCTCGTTGATCACAAGACAGTTTGGGGATCTTCTTTTGAAGAGAAGTAAACGGTTCTCCAGAGATAAATCCAAGTCATCAGATAAACCATATAATCGTGTTCCTCCTAAAAATAGGGATAATGATGAAACTGATGACGAGGATATGCCTCAGTGCTTTAAGTGTAAAGGCTTTGGTCATTTTGCAAATAGTGTCCAAATCGAAAGAAATACACTGGGAACAAAGGTCTTGATGCAACTCTTGATGAAATGTCTGACAACTATGATTCTAATGAAGACAAAAAATCAAGTGTTGCACTTCTTTGTGAAAATATTGATTTTGATAATTGTAGCAATACATACATCAATCTTGATATTCTTTCAGAAGAAAACTCAACCAATCTAGAAGATGAAACTGACCTTTCTATTGGAAACTCTGTGAATAATGTTTCAGGTTCAACTATGTGTCTAGTAGCTTGCACATCTCAGATGCCTGAGTTATATTCAAGGTTGACGTGCTCGTATTGTTCACTCAGAGGTCATGAACTATAAAAGTGTTACAAGTACAAACACAAATTGAGACATGTCAACAAACTTAAACGAAGAGAAAATCGATTAGCAAAGAAGCTCAAACTTGTTCAAAAGACCCCTGAGGTAGGTAAGATTTTATCTTCATCTAAGAAGTTAGTTTCCAAGGATAAAACAAGACCATTAGAGAAGAAAGTATGGTCCAATCGTTTTGATAGACGGAGGTCTATGGATTCCTATCAAGAGGAACATGGTGGACAGATTATTGTTAACCGCAACATAACTTGATTTTGTTGTTTTGTAAATCTTGTCTCATGTGCCTGATAAAAAGAGACAAGGTTGTGCACCTCTCAGGCTTTAGGAAAAGTTTACTTTCATCTTTTCTTAGTTTTGTTTTTGGAATTATCTGTCGATCAATAAAGGAGGGTTATTCTAGATAATCCTACTCTCTTTAGGGTTCAGAATTGTGCTTGCACGAACCTATTAAAGGTTGTGTAACCCTACATTCATTTTCCTTGAAACTTCTTTTATATTAGGACTACTTGTTGAGTTGAGTTGTGATTTCCTCTCACAAACCCATACTCTTATGGATACTCCAAGTATTATGTCTTCTGATGGAAAAGATGTTAGTATGATTGTCAAGCCATCAATCATGAAGGAAAAAGAGAAATCTCCATTGCCTCCAACTTTGAAAAGGAAAAGAAGGAATGTGAGGAAGCCAAGAGCTGTTCCTTCAAATTCTCAGAAGTTTTCTTATGTTCTTGAAGTATTGAAGGAGACACGAAAGGAGATTCAACAGATTAAGGCTGTTGTGGTCAAGACTCTGGAGATTCAGAAGTCCCTGGTTCGATATCAGTCAAGAAGGTTTATTGATATTAACTCCTATATTCATGAACCTTATGTCCCAATGGTTGTTGATGACAAGGAGTTTGGGGACGATAAAGAATTCTTCAAAGGTCTTAATGTCTAGTAAATCTTCTTATGAGAATTTTATTCTTGTGATTTTAGGAAGAATAACTAGAGTCTGGAATAGCCAAAACTGAGATTACACATAGCTATGTCCAACGTTTTCATCTTCATTGTTTTTAGATTTATTTGCTTAAAATCTAAAAATTTGTTTGGAAGATGATTTTTGCAGTATTAATCTTTATGCTTTTATATATTGCAAACTTATTATGGGATATGTGTGTTTGCGTCCGTGAACTATGATTGTCCCATACCTTATCAAAAGTGAAGTCTTTCATATGTCGATATGCATGTATTGATAAAAGAATGATTGAACTTTTGACATTACAAAAGTTTTAAACCTATTATATGTCATTATGCAAATATTGATGGAAGATAGGATGAACTTTTATTTACGAGGATTATATCTATTGTATGTCATTGTGCAAATAATGATGGAAAATATAATGTGTTAGGGTATTTCTCGGTCGAACTCGCATGCGTTGCTATCTCAAGCATGTTTGTCAATGTTAGTGATCAAAACTATAATTCTTGATTTCTAGTCTACTATAGCTAAGTCTCGGACTAGGATAGAAAGTGTAGTTGAGATCAAGAACTCCATGGCGATCATCATAAAAGACGAAGGACTATTCAAGGAACTGGTGGATCTTCATCGACTAAAAGGTATGTGGAGACTTGAACTTATCTATCACTCAAAAGTCTATTTATCTCTTATCTTGAGACAAAAGTCGTTTTGCTATATAGACTTAGATTATACACATTTGGTATTTCGAGCCGAACTTACCTCGCCTATTTATTTCTCGAAATATGTGTTGGTAAAGCTTTCGCTTTAGCCAAGTTCATCTTTACATAGTGATGAAAGTCATGTTATGTTTCAATCACTTTGAAAATTTCTCTGACGAAAAATGGTTTGTGAATAACAACTATATAACGTCCTCTGAGAATGTTTCAATGATTGAAATGAGAGTTTAGACTATATAACCATTGTGAGGTGATTGATAATACTAGGATGTTCTTCGGGAATATAAGACCGGTTTATCAATTAGTTCATGTTCACCTTGATTTATCAAAAGACGGACCAAAACTCATAGATATATTCGTGGGAGACGGATTTGTATATCATCGTAGACTTTTCTGTGTGATACAGATTTGTTTATTAAAGTCTTCGAATTTGGGTCGTAGCAACTCTTAGTTGTGGAAGAGATCAGCTAAGGGAATCAAGTACATAATATCCTGTTGGGATCATAGACGTAGGAGCATAACCGTACCTTGGATCAGTGTGAGATTGGTTGTGGTTCAACTACAGTCCAGACCGAAGTTAGTTTGGAGTAGGCTAGTGTCTGTAGCGGCTTAATACAGTGTGTGTTCAGTCTGGACTAGGTCCAGGAGTTTTTCTGCATTTGCGGTTTCCTCTTTAACAAAATTTCTGGTGTCTGTGTTATTTCTTTTCCACATTATATTTTGTTATATAATTGAAATATCACAGGTTGTGTGTTGTTCAATCAATTAGAATATCCGACCTTTTGGTTGTTGATTTAAATTGATTGACACTTGGATATTGGTCCTTGGTACCATCCAATTTTATCTCTCTTGTATTTAAATTGAGACTCGCAGTTTGCTTGAGTAAGATTTAAATCGAGAGATAGAGATTTAAACTCTTTGATATACTTTTTATCTAGATTGAGTCTGACTGTCTAGTTGATTCTCTAGATAGTATATTGAAGTTTGTCCATACAGATTGCTAAGCGAAATATTGGGTATGGTTATTAGACCCCCGCTTTATCAATTGGTATCAGAGTAGGAAAACACGTTTAAGACCTTACAAGTCTGTGTTTGTAGCGATCTAAATCTATGGACAAGAGTACTATCACTGATAAACGCGTCACCAGAAATAAAAGTTCCGTCTCGTCTAATTCTATTAAAAAGAAAGATTCGTCAATCTTGAATATAGATGAACCCTGTTCTGACGAGACATACAAACTCTGACATGTGTTGTTCCGATCTCCCTTCAAAAGAATCTATCTCTTTTAATGAATGAGAAATAGCTGAAGAGAGTGAATTGATTCTAAATCTTGTTAGAGTCCAAGCTGATAGATTTAATCGGTTAAAACACCAGTTCTTCTTGGTGTATTAAGAGACTGCAAATTCAAGGAAAATAATGAAGATCATTCTTCATGTATGACTCTTGAGGCTAGCCTTAAAAAATATGCCTTGGAAATTGAACATCGCCTGAGTAAACTCTCTATTGATGCTCTAAGCAGTCTAATATACCAAGTACTTCTGCCATGACTGAAATTGTTACAACTCCAGAAGTAAAACCGGAATCCCTTCTATCGAGGAAAAATGTGTTTGAAGTCCCCATTAATCAAGGATGTTTCACATCACATGGAAGAAAGAAATCTCCTAACGAGGTTGTTAAGACTACCTTGTCTAATCACACTTGTGATCAGAAAGTATGTCTCTTTTGTGAAACAGAAGGTTCTGCTAAACAAAAAGGAATTTCTAAGTTGAATAAAAATTCTCTTGTTCAACTTCAACGCACCCTGGATTTAATTCTCAAAGGTGTAACTGACATTCGTATGTCTAAACCCGTTGGTTTTCATACTTACCATGTGTATGTTACCAGGAAAGTCAGTTCAAGGAGTTCCTCAAATGTTCTAAAGCAGAATAAAAGTTTTAACAAGAATCATCTAAGGAATGATCAAGTCGTTTCCTCTAGAAACAACGTTACCCTTGATGTGAAAGAAATTCCAGGAGAAAGAAGAAAAATTGAAGATATGAGAAATAACCTGATAAAGATAATTGAAGGGTATAAAGATATTGTCGACAGGTTTTCATCCTCCTCAAATCAAAATTCTTCGGGTAAGAACTCAAATTATGTCTCTGTTTGAGGGTGAAAAAGGTTTCTGCTGATTTTGGTAATTTCGGGTGTGTGGGTGAGAAACGAATTTAAACCCTAAACAATGTAATGCAAGGGTGTACTTTAGATTCGAGAGATCAATCTGCACAAATCCGGCCTAAACCAAGAAATGGTTGTTCCAGACTTGCTTCGGTCACAAAGTGAAGGAGAAGGGTTGATTTTGGGGAGAGAAGCGAATAAAGTGTTGAGACCAGAATAGTTGATTCTGGAAGAGTAGTTGTTTTACGACTTGTATCAGAAAATGGGAAGCTAACAGATGGAGATCTAGCAAATGTTTTATGAGTGTTGTATGCTCCTGACCTGAACTTGTTGTTCGGTGGAAATAGGTAATGCCTATTTATACAAGTCGAAGTGAAACGTACTCTGGTCTGATTAAGAAATGGAAAACGGGTGAGTAAATGGGAGGAGGTGATAACCGGTAACGCCTAGAATTGATGTTCCATAAAATAAAGCGTTTCACTATTACTCCATGTATTTACTAACCACCTCATCCTTATGACACTTTCTTATAAAGGGCGTAGTGTACGCCGCACGCTGTAAACCGCCAAACCAATACCCAATGAGCATCCCCCAGTTTATGAAATGCGTTGATGTCTCGAGTGTTTTCGTGGAAAACATGTAGCACGTTGTTGTTGTCTGGAAAGTTGAGCTTGGGAGACTTGCCGGCTCGATGGTGACCTTCGACGGTCAAGATTTTGCATCTTAAGAGGAAAGGTAGCCGTTGATTATTGCAACCCTTCGTCTGGTGTCCAGTGGCATGAAAGCATGATCAGTATGGCTTTAATATGGCCTAGTTTAGGCACGGCCAAAAGTTAGGGCCAAAGGTTTCCATGCGTTAGCTGGTAACCTTGAACGGCTAAGATCTGCACCTTAGATGAAAAAGTGGTCGTTGATTGTTGCAGGTCTTCATTTTGGTAGACGCATAGGGAAGGCCAGCATGGTATGGCGCGTCAAGGTGGTTGGCATGCCATTGGCACACATGGACTGGCATGCCTTGGCGTGGCCAAAACTAGGATTTTGGGCCAAAGGTTACCATGCGTTGTTTGGCGACCTTAGACGGCTAGGATTTGCATCTAGGATGGAAGGGTGGCCATTGATCGTCGCACGCCTTCATTTGTTAGCCGTATACGGAAGGCCGGCATGGTATGGAGCGACAAGATGGTTGGCATTCCATTGGAACATGTGGCATGGCATGCCTTGGAGCGGTTTTGCGTGGCCAAAACTAGGGTTTTGGGCCAAAGGTTACCATGCGTTGCTTGGCGACCTTGGATGGCTAAGATTTGCATCTAGGATGGAAGTGTGGTCGTAGATCGTCGCACGCCTTCGTTTTGGTAGCCGCATAGGGAAGGCCGGCATGGTATGGCGCGACAAGGTGGTTTGCATGCCATTGGCACATGTGGCATTGCATGCCTTGGCGTGGCCAAAACTAGGGTTTTGGGCCAAAGGTTACCATGCGTTGTTTGGAAAACTTGGATGGCTAGGATTTGCATCTAGGATGGAAGGGTGGTCGTTGATCGTCGCACACCTTCGTTTTGGTATCTGCATAGCGAAGGCCGGCATGGTAGGGCGCGGCAAGGTGGTTGGAATGCCATTGGCACATGTGGTATGGCATGCCTTGGCGCGGTTTGGCGTGGCCAAAACTACGGTTTTGGGACAAAGGTTACCATGCGTTGTTTGTCGACCTTGGACAACTAGGATTTGCATCTAGGATTGAAGGGTAGCCGTTGATCGTCGCACGCCTTCATTTTGGTAGACGCATAGGGAAGGCCGGCATGGTGGGGCCAAGGCAAATGGCGCGGACAACTTGGCATAGTGGGGCCAAGGGTTTGGCACGGACGGCTTGGCATGGTGGGTCCAAGGCAAGGTGCGGTTGGCTTGGCATGGTGGGGCCAAGGGTTTGGCGTGCCATTGGCGCATGGCGCGTCTAGCATGGTTGGGGCCAAGGCAAGGTGCGGTTGGCTTGGCATGGTGGGGCCAAGGGTTTGGCATGCCATTGGTTCATTGTGCGGCTAGCATGGTTGGGGCCAAGGAAAGGTGCGGTTGGCTTGGCATAGTGGGGCCAAGGGTTTGGCATGCCATTGGCGCATGGTGCGGATAGCATGGTTGGCATGCCTTGGCGCGGTAGACGTGGAGGGAATGGTTTTCCATTGGCACAGTGGTGCGGCTGGCATGGTTGGCATTCCTTGGCGCAGAGATGTGGCTGGCATGGTTTGCCGTTGGCACAGTGGTGCGGCTGGCATGGTTGGCATGCCTTGGCGCGGAGATGTGGCTATCATGGTTTTCCATTGGCACAGTGGTGCGGCTGGCATGGTTGGCATGCCTTGGCGCGGAGATGTGGCTGTCATGGTTTGCCATTGGCAGAGTGGTGCGGCTGGCATGGTTGGCATGCCTTGGCGCGGAAATGTGGCTGGCATGGTTTTCCATTGGCAGAGTGGTGCGGCTGGCATGGTTGGCATGCCTTGGCGCGGTAGCATGAGAAATAGGGTTTGGCATAGATGATGTCAATCGATGTTAAGGGTTCTGCCGTGGAACATGACCCATGTAAAAAAAAGGTACCCCGGTAATTCTTGCGTAGGCATGCTGATTGATTCAATAAATGTTCTAATGGTCATAGTGACGTCATGTCAGTTGCACATTTTTACAATTTTAACCCTAAGCTAAAAACCACCATCAACACTAAGTCCCCTGCTTAGCTCGGAACAAGAGCATTGTTGTGAGGTAAGCATAAGATGGTGATGGGAAAGGACAAAAATCCAAATGACAAGTCATGAAAAGATGGCCAGGAAGGTCCGACTAACCTTTTTCGAGAGGTAAGGAGAGTTCATGATCCTCGTGTTTGGCGGCCTTGCATAGATTCTATTTGTGATGTAGACCGTGAAGTGGTGAGATGAAGATCGTCGGCTTATTCTGGATATGCATCATCTTGGCTGGGTTAGGGAACATCATGACGCTGGCTTGGCGAGTTGTTGGTGTTGGCGCGGCAAGTCATGGCGCGGATGGCTTGGCGTGGAGGGGCCAAGGCATGGCGTGGTTCTGCGAGGCTAGCATGGCGGAAGGCTTGGCGTGGTGGGGCCAAGGCATGACATGGTTTGGTGAGGCAACCATAGCGAAAACGGCTTGGCCCAGTAGTGGCTTGTCTTTGTGGGCATGGTTGTCTCTTTTCCTTACGTGACTCACATAGGAAGTTCTTTCCTTATTCAAAACCCCGCAAGTGTTATGCCCTTAGAAAGGAGGCGTTATTCATTCTCCTCATGTCACCTTGTCGGTTTTGTTTTTTCCAAGTCTCGGTGCTGGCGGCAGAGAAGTAACAATGCGGGCAAGCGTGTCTTAAACATGTTCTTCCACGTTTTCTCACCAAACCCTAATTTACCTCACGTGGCCAGGCTTTCCCTTATGTTCGCTAGTAGAAAACAGTTTCATTAAAATATGATATCACGCCTCAATCCGCGACTAGTAGGAGGCTTTCCTTTTCGGGACCTCATCGCTCTTCTGGTTATAAGAGATGATCTTGAATCCTTCATTTGCACAGATCATCTATCCTTTCTCTGGTTTTATAACGCATAATGGGATCTTCCAAAGATAGACATGTCTCCAATTTTTCGGGGAGAAACTTTGGAATCGACGAAAACCAGTCTTCTTCTCATGGGGAGGCGTTGAATAGAATTGAATCTCTGTTTCGTGAAGCTGTAGAAATCATTCGGGACATACCTTTGGAGGAAGAACGGGAAGGCGGCGAAGCATCCCAGTGCATTGAGAGGATTTGGTACAACAAAACCATGCCATACCAGGATTATTGCAAACTTTGGAAATATGTAATGCCTATTCTATTTGTGGTGTAAACCATGCCATACCATGATGGATCTACTGGTCAGGAAGATTCGTCTAACCTTTTTAGAGAAATAAGGAGAATCCGTGATCCTTTCATTTGTCGGCTTTGCATAAATTCTGCTCGTGGTACTGCAGGTTAGGTTGCGAAGTGGTAGAGGCCGGTTGAGATGCAAGTTGTTGGCCTCGATCTGGAATGGTTGCGCGTCTTCTGGGTAGGCTTTGGAACGCGGGGCGGAGCTGCTAGCATAGACTTTGCGTGAGGGGAATCTGCTGGCATTGGATCGACTTGGGATTAGCCGCCAGCATTGGTCGGCTTGGACTTGGAGCCTCTTGCGTTGTTCGGCTTGGAGTGGAGATAGCTTGAGTTCTTTGGAAGGATGACGACTGGCTTCAGTTCCGTGGGATGACGGCAACTTTGTCTGAATTAGGGTTTGGCATGCCGAAACCTTAATTAGCGCCCTTTACTAGAATCGATGTAGAATTCTCGTATGAACTCGGATTTTGACGGTCCGCCCCTCCATTCTGAACGAAAAAGAATTTCGTATCTTCCTAAGAGGGAATATTTAGGTTTTGAGCTCGTTCGGTAGGTTAAAACAGCTCGACAGTAAAATTCAGGAAGAATTGCGGGCCCGAGGTGGCATAGTCGCGCCCAGTTATCCGTTTCATGGAGCAAGAAGGAATATTTATTTTTCTCAAACTCTAGAAACTCCGTCTGCATGAAAAGAGATATTGACCTTCTTCTGTTTTCTGTGGCCCGTCCGGATCCGCGCCTTCGTCTGCAGTGTCTCTCCAATAGATTCCAAAATTTACCGAACTCTGTCGCATTCTTGGGACGGATGGATGAAATATGTGTTCGGAAATGACCATGTTAGGGTTAATATTGGAGATTGTGGTTCGTTGTCGGTCAATCCTCGGCTTTAGGTTGTTCAGTGCCTGGACTTTCTGACCGTGATGATGATGTGCTGTGAATTCTTGTATGGTCGAAATCTTCCGACGCCACTGGATAAAATAGATGAGTTGGGAGACGTTTCGTTGCCGATGTATTGCTATCAAAGTCTTCAAGGACTTTGATCCAAGCGACATCCTTCGAACCATCTTCTGAATCTTGGGCTATCCTATAGAATGGAATGGAATGCGGTGAGCAGTCTCCAGTTATACTTCTGTTTGATCCGATGGTCATGGCCGAATATGTGAATGTATCTTTGTGGCGTGCTTTTGGAGTCTTCGGTGCATATGTACGGCTTCATGTTGAGAAATTATTGCGTAAAACTTCGACAGTGATGATGTTGAGATTAGAAATAACCTGGTTGAGGGGAATGAAAGCGTCCCATGTTGGTAGTCCCCATGTGTAGCATACTTTCATTGCATCTCCTTGAATCCACGTCCACGGGATTTGATGCAAGATTATTGTACTCTTCTGTATGTGATGTCGGGATGCTCAGAATATCACGTGGATGAAATATTCTGGATAGCGAAGAGGTAGAAAATGATAAAGTTATACTATTTATCGTGGATCTCTCTGTTTCTTCAGGAAAATGTTTCAGCCGCGTCTCTGGAGTTATCTCACGAATCTTTGATGGTCGTCGGGATGGACTGCGATGAGCAGTGCCCAGTCGCGCTTTTCTTTAGTTTCTGAAGTTGTTTCTTCTGGGTAGGCTTGGGATCCTCCGCGGCCTCGTAGAGTGTTGCAGGAATATTTTAAATAGAGAGGTGATAATATTCTTACGCTACACCCTTGCAGAGCAGATGGATTTGTCGTCGCTATGACCTTTGGTTGACTGTGTCTTCTGAGCTTTGACAACGAAGGGATTCCGTGTAGATTCCCAGTCCCCAAGTGTGGTTTGCATGTTTCCATCTTGTGTGGTCGGTGGTTTGACCATGATAAGGATATCACCATCGTGTGTTCGTACTTGTGATTTTGTTACTTCTTCCGCGTGCAACTAAAATATGGAGGTGTACGGGTTACCTTTACAGTGATTGTTTCCATGGTGAAACTCTGGATGGTATCAACAAACGGACGACAACATTTCTTGGCAGCAAATGTGATTAGAAGAGACTGCCCATGGAAGTAAAGGGATTGGCTGGATGCGTAAGCGAGCAAACTGTCTATGACCACAAGCTTTGGTGGGATGGAACAAAAGGTGGCCATGTATACGGAAATTGTCTGGTTGCGATCATGATCCTTGTCATGGGGAGTGTGGTGGCATGAAACTCGGAAGGAAGGAGTGGCGATTACAGCACGATCCTTAAAAAGAAGGAGTGGCGGCTACGACACGATCCTTGGCAGGAACGAGGCATTGAAGTGGATTCGGTTCTTGGAGAGGACGTTGAAACTTATGGAGCAAAAACGTTGAAGTTTCTTCTTCGGATCCTGGAGCAGTTTATGGAGAGAATGCTGAAGCGGAGCGGCTGTTGGAGCGAAGGTTAAGGCGGAGCGGTTGCTGAAGCGAACGTTGAAGCGGAGAGGCTGCGTCAATCAGTGTGTTGTAAATCTGGACACCCTTCAAGCAAATAGTGGTTAGGAGTCCCCAATTCCATCTATCAATTGTGCTTTCCAAGAGAGGTTGGGGTTTTGGAACGACTTCCTGGCTGGAAACAGCTGCTTTCCTGATGCAGTGCGGTTGAGGGTTGCAAATATGTCTTGACGTTGCGCCTTGGGGAAATATAAAATCTCACATAAATGTTTCACCATAAACTGCACGATTTTGCGGGCGAAGTCCCCAGAAATCATGCATCTTATGACAGGAAAAGAGCCTTTGTGAACTGAGGGGGTTGCTGATTTTCTTTGCTTCGATTTTGGAGAAGTCGTTCCTGATATTTACGTGTGATGAAATTGGATTTTTGATTCCCTTCTACTGGGCGTTCAAGTGCAATGCTGGAAGGACATAGGATGTCAGCACTGGGACGATGTAAGCTGCCGGTGCTGGAAGGACGCAAGATGTTAGCGCTGGATCGGCTTGGAACGGGCGTTGGTTTGTATTTGGTATGGCGCGGATTATTGGCTAGGCATGGCGCGGACTGTTGGCTTGGAACGGTGTTGGCTAGGCGTGGCGCGGACTTGTTCTTGCGTGCCCAGTTGCCTCTTCCCATACGTAGCTCAAATAGGAAACCCTTTCCTTATTCAAATTTCAAAATTGCCTATGAAAGGGGTTGGCTCTCCTTTTTATCTCGTACCTTTTTTATCACGTCCTGGTGTTAGCGGTAGCAGTAAAGTGGGCAAGCATATTCCATCTATGTACTCCAACGTTCCTCTTTCAATTCGTTTTCTTATTTTCTTGTGTTGGTGAAAACCCTAGCCATAGGTATGCTTTCCATAAATCTGTAGAAATATTGTTCTTCTAAACTGGTGTAAACCCTAGCCGTGGGCATGCCTTTCATAAAGTTGAAGAAATACTTCATCATAAACAATTCCTCTTCGAATATCAATGTAGTAACGTCGGCTACCTCATGAGTAGTGACGTGACAGGTAATCATTATTATGCAAAGTGGACACGTACGGGTAGGTGGATGTGTTTTTCTTTTTCTTTGAAAGGCAAACAAAGCGCCTGGTTTATGGTTTTATTTGAATTGATAGATAATTGTTATCTATAAAGGTTTTGGATTATTCTTCTTGGAATGAATTGTTTTAGAATAATGTTGTCTTGGTTTCGATTGCAAGTGACGCGTACATCCCAGGAAAACCATGGAACCGTGAGCGTTGTGTGTCAGTAGAGAGCATGGGATAAAACATAACATGGCTATCGGTCTTATCATTCCCGTGAAAACTTAAAGTAGTAAACCATGTATTTTGTCTATGCAAGACTTACTCGGTTTTTCGGATCTCCTGACGAAAAATGAATCTTCCGGGTGAAAGTCCAAGTTTTGTGGGAAGCACCACCGTGATTGTGAAAAGTCTCCAGTCGTCCCTGATTCGTCTAATGACCGAGTTGTCAATCCCTGGTCGGCTTGTTTGCTTATAACCTCTAGGAAGTCCCCAGTCATCCCTTGTCGCGTCACTGATGTGATTTGTAGATAGTGGTAAAAAGAGTGTCGTTTCTCAGACTTGTGAAGGATTTTTTTAGACTTAAATTCAAAACTAAAATAGAAAACACAATAAAAATTATAGCAAACTCAAACAAAGATGATATCTATATTAAAAGAAACACCGAGGCTAAGATTCCACTATTTTCCAAGTTCAAAGTGAGTAAACCAATACTTATATTTATGCAATTTTCTCGTTTAAGTTGATTCTAAAATATTACAACAAGTAGATTTTCAAAAGTAGTAATTGTAAATACCAAGTATGAAGCATGAAAAGTCTTAAAACTAAGCATACTCCATCAATATAGATCACAATCACTCAAATAAAAATCATATTCAATAATAGTTCAAGGCAAATAATCATATAATTATTGCAAATAAAAAGATAAAATAGAATATACCACTTTTTGTTGGAAAAATAGCTTCCTCTATTGCCTCAGCAATGGGGTTTAGCTCCTCATATTAATCATGATCTCAAAATATTTGTTTATGGCTCAAAAGATGATTAAAAAGATGAAAAGTGATAATACAGACGATTCGCAACAGTTTGTTGGTGTTGCAGAATCACTGTTACAGGGAGAAATAGTAGCTAAAAACCTAATGCAACCACTGTGATGAACGACAGATAGGTTCTGCTGTGAAACAACGATATTTTCTGCGACAGTTGCTTGTGCGTCAATGTTCTTCCTTTTCTTCCTCTTCAGCAGCAGCAACAGAATAAGGTATTTTCCTGCAACTTGATCTCTGGAGCTCTGTGGTGTTCTAAACTTCTCTGAAAGGATTCGTACCCCTTATATGACTTATCTCCTCTCCTTTTATAGGCCACAGCTCGATTAAATCTCCCCCAAAATCTTGGTTTATCTCCACAACAAGTTTCAGAGTTTTCTTTCTGCCAAACTCTCTTTACGCGTATTTGACCTCTCCCAATACTTCCAAACTCTTTATTAGATAACTACGAATGTTGGGGAAGCTTTTCTAGCCTTTAATCTCCCTGAATTGTCGAAAAAAATATTCCAACAGCAACCCGGGACCATAACACCTCTGTTTCCTTCTCCCGGTCAATCTAACCCAATTCATTCGATCCAATCACATATACCAACCCTGTTATGCTCTAGGAAGTCCAGCCCAACAAAAATCCGAGATTGAATCTCCTTAAATCTTCCCAAGAATGCGAACCCTAATCTACATGCATGCTGGTTTGTTTTCCCGCCAAATTTGAAATTTGAATTTGTGAAGAAAGGGGGCCCACCCTATCCAGAGTAAGGGTTCCTTTAGCAGCTGCCTTATGGGCTGTCCTGGGGGTGCCCCTTATCCAAACCGGGGGTCCTAATAACAAGTGTCCTCCGGGTGCTTTCCGACAACTTTTCGAGCCAATTTTTTCCAAAAATGTTTATTGGCCAAAATTACCTACAAATAAATAAAACACCATAATAAGTACAAAAATTTTCCCTAACAATATATAGAATCGAGACAAATCGGACACAAAAATGTGTCTATCAAATACCCCCAAACCTATTATTTTCTAGTCCTCGAGAAAAAATAAAATAGAAATAAAATCCTAACTCACTGTCGCAGGCATCGTCGATTGCATTCAACATATGCAATAAGCCTTTAAACCCCTAGGTGTCCCTAGTGGCCGAGTTATAGTGTCGGGAGGGCTTACCAGAGGTATACCCACAAAACCTTTACTCCAGATCCTAGCTATCTACACAGAACCTTGGAAGGCACTAAAGAATCTCCTTGGTTGGCATACTTATTGACTACAGGAGGAAGTACCCTGATGCGAAATTCCAATTGATGTACACGAGTTTGCACTCAAGCATACTAAAATTCATATGAAGTGACAGAGCTCTACTCAGATAGTCGCACTATGGACATCAATATCCGGAGTCACAACTAATCACATGGATAGATCAAGAAGATGGATATAGAGAAAAACATAGATGGTTTTGATGTTTACTAGGTGAACGGTGTTTCTCATATCTGTCTGAAGGCCTCTGCCAAAATGAACCTATCCTAATGGACTGAGATACTAGTCTGACTAATATCAACACACTGGCATATATAAGGGAACCAGTGATTGATAATCCTAACTCTAGGTTAACACAACTGGCATATACAAGGGTTCCAGTGGTCGACTTTATTGAATTTATTCCAGTTGGTCTGATGGTCTGGTCTCAGTTTTTCCTTTTTTTTTTCTTTTTTTTTTTGTATCCGAATCACTCTAATTCACCCTAGCATTGGAAACAACTTGAATCGTGAGCCCCACCTAATCACTTAGAGAAACATAGTTTAAAAACAAAATAGAAACAGAAGTGAAAAGGACTCAACGAGATATGGTGAAACTATCATGTTATTTCTAACACCTGAGCTCTGTGCTTTTATGAATAGATTCTTTAGATGTTTCCATCTAGTCATATTGGTTCCTCAACTCCTAAAACCAAAATGCTTCCATCCACTTAGATTGGTTAGTGCCATCCTTAATATGCATAAATTTCTAGGCTCTGAAGTTTAATTATGCAACTAAAAAGTAACAACAAGTTCTACCCCACCCCCAAACTTAAATCTAACATTGTCCTCAATGTTTCTAATTAAAGAACAGTACCAAAAATATAAGTAACATGAGGAAATAGTAAAGAGAGAAGTCGGAAAGATAGTACCTGGGTGAAGTGTAACCAAAAACCTATAAAACATACAAAATTGCCTCGATGGTCAATCAAGGTAAACAGGGTCCTCCAGAGGGACCTCCTCAACATCACCTGTAGGAAAAGGCTCTAAAAAGGGCTTCAATCTCTGACCGTTAACCTTCGAAGAACTACTACCATCTGGTGTCTCAATCTCAACAGCGGCATGAGGAAAAACAGTACGGACCACAAAAGGACCGGTCCACCGAGAGCGCAACTTCCCGGGGAATAGATGCAAACGAGTGTCATACAGAAGAACTTTTTGACCTGGAGAAAATGAATTTCGTAAGATATTCCTATCATGCACAAGTTTCATTTTGTTCTTATACTCCTTAGCACTATCGTATGCATCTCTACGAATCTCGTCCAACTCATTGAGCTGGAGCTTTCTTTGAGCTCCTGCCTTGTCAAGTGAAAAGTTTAAGTTTTTAATAGCCCAATAGGCTCGATGCTCTAACTCAACAGGCAGGTGACATGCCTTTCCAAACACTAAACGATAAGGTGACATTCCAATGGGTGTCTTAAACGCAGTACGGTAAGCCCATAAGGCATCAGTAAGCCTCGACGACCAGTCATTCCTGTTTGGATTAACTTTTTTCTCTAGAATACGTTTAATTTCCCTATTGTAAACCTCTACCTGACCACTAGTCTGAGGGTGATATGGGGTTGCTACTTTATGGGTAACACCGTATTGTTTCATTAAAAGAGCAAACAATCTATTACAAAAGTGTGAAACTCCATCACTAATTATAGCTCGCAGCGTACCAGAACGTGTAAGTACATTCTCTTTCAAAAACTGGACTACGACCCTGTGGTCATTCGTTTTACACGGAACCGCCTCAACCCACTTAGACACATAGTCTACAGCGACAAGTATGTAAAGATAACCAAACGAAATAGGAAATGGACCCATAAAATCAATGCCCCACACATCAAAGACCTCAATCACTAAAATAGGGTTCAAAGGCATCATATTTCTACGGTAAATGGTTCCTAACTTCTGGCAACGCTCACAAGAAACACAATGACTATGGGAATCTTTAAACAACGAATGCCAGTAAAATCCACACTGCAAAATCTTAGCAGCAGTCTTCTTAGCACTAAAAGGACCCCCACATGCATGTTCATGACAAAAGGAGATAATACTGGACTGGTCACTCTCAGGTACACATCGCCTAATGATCTGGTCTGGACAATACTTAAACAAATAAGGATCATCCCAAAAGAAATGCTTAACCTCGGCTAAAAACCTAGAACGATCTTGCTTACCCCAATGTTGAGGCATTCGACCAGTAACAAGATAATTCACTATATTTGCGTACCAAGGTGATTGGGAAACAGAGAACAATTTTTCATCAGGAAAACTGTCCCTTATAGGAAGGGAATCACTAGGGGAACTAACAACTAGCCTAGACAAGTGTTCTGCTACTACATTTTCTGCACCCTTTTTGTCTCTAATGTCTAGGGAAAATTCATGTAACAATAGGATCCATCTAATCAATCTAGGTTTGGTATCCTTCTTAGATAAAAGGTATTTCAAAGCAGCATGATCTGTATAGATTATGATTTTAGAACCTAATAGGTAGGACCTAAACTTATCCAAGGCAAACACGATGGCTAAAAGTTCCTTCTCGGTAGTTGTGTAGTTCATTTGGGCATCATTCAGAGTTTTTCTAGCATAATAAATCACATGAAGTAATTTGTTTTCTCGTTGTCCTAAAACGATGCCTATAGCATAATCTGAAGAATCACACATAATCTCAAAGGGTAGGTTCCAGTTAGGTGCCTGGACTATGGGAGCGGTAGTGAGTAAATTCTTAAGCTTCTCAAAAGCCTCTAAACAAGCATCATCAAAGAAAAACTTAACATCTTTAGCAAGCAAATTGCAAAGAGGTCTAGAAATCAAGCTAAAATCCTTAATGAATCGACGGTAAAAAGATGCATGCCCTAGGAATGACCTAATATCTTTTACGGTTTTTGGGACCTGTAAAGTCTTAATAAGGTTAACTTTGGATTTGTCTACCTCTATACCCTTTGAAGAGACGATGTGCCCTAACACAATTCCTGATTTAACCATGAAATGACATTTTTCCCAATTAAGCACTAATTTTTTTTTTCCTTACACCTAGTCAATAGTAATGTCAAATGATGCAAGCACTCATCGAAAGATGAACCAAACACTGAAAAATCATCCATAAAGACCTCTAAGAACCGTTCTACCATATCAGAAAATATGCTCATCATACAACGCTGAAAAGTTGCAGGGGAATTACATAGCCTGAAAGGCATGCGTCTATACGCAAAGGTACCAAAGGGACAGGTAAAAGTGGTTTTCTCTTGGTCTTCTGGTAAATAACGATCTGATTATAACCGGAGTAGCCATCTAAGAAGCAATAGTGACTATGCCCAGCTAATCGCTCTAGCATTTGGTCGATAAAAGGAAGGGGAAAGTGATCCTTCCTTGTGACCTTGTTCAATTTCCTATAGTCAATACACACACGCCATCCCGTGGTTACTCGGGTTGGGATTAATTCATTATTATCATTCTGGACTACAGTGATACCTGATTTCTTGGGGACAACCTGAACAGGGCTGACCCACTTACTGTCTGAAATTGGGTAAATAATACCCGCATCTAACAACTTAAGCACCTCTTTTCGAACTACCTCTTTCATGTTAGGGTTCAGTCGACGTTGCATCTCCCTAGAAGGTTTGGAGTCTTCCTCTAAATGAATATGATGCATATACACAGTAGGACTTATACCGTTAATGTCTGCTATAATCCACCTTAAAGCTTCCTTATTGTCTTGAAGTACATTTACTAGCCTACTTTCCTGATCACTATCCAAATCGGAAGCTACAATCACAGGTAAAGTCCCATATGGGCCTAAAAACACATACTTTAGAGTATCAGGTAGTGGTTTAAGGTCCAAATTTTGGGGATCTTCTAAAGAAGGAATTAGGGTAGTCTCAGAAACTGGTAACGGTTCGAACCTAGATTTCCATCTATCAGTGTCTAACACAGGGGTAGAATCTAATAGAGCATTCACCTATTCAATAGTGCTATCATCGTCAAAATCTAAACCAAAATGGGATGAACAACTTTCTAATGGGTCTTCAGACAAAATGTTTGGTAATGACTCCTGAACTAAGGATTCTATCATGTTCACCTCTTCAACACATGTGTCATCTAGCTCATGAGGTAGCTTACTGACATTAAAAATGTTCATCTCCATAGTCATATTACCAAAAGATAAACTCATCACACCATTTGGACAGTTAATGATCGAATTAGACGTAGCTAAAAATGGGCGACCTAAAATCACAGGTATCTGGTTCTCTGGGTCAGGGACAGGTTGGGTATCTAGGACCACAAAATCCACTGGATAAATAAACTTGTCGACCTTAATAAGAACTTCCTCGATAACACCTCGTGGGATTTTAACAGACCTATCAGCTAACTGCAGTGTCATCTGAGTAGGTTTCATTTCACCAAGTCCTAGCTGTAAGTATACATGGAATGGCAGTAAGTTCACACTGGCTCCTAAGTCAAGTAAAGCTTTTTCTACCCGGAAGTTACCTATTGTGCAAGCAATGGTAGGAGAACCTGGGTCTTTGTACTTTGGAGTTGTGGTGTTTTGAATAATTGAACTTACGTGACTAGCTAAAAAGGCTTTCTTATGGATGCTAAGTTTTCGCTTTCGCGTACACATATCCTTAAGGAACTTGCCTAATTGCATCTAATAAAGGAAGGTTTATGGTAACTTGCTTAAAAACCTCCAATATGTCATTGAAGTTCGATTCCTTCTTTGTTGGTACTAATAGCTAAGGAAACGGGGCTCTAGGCATAGAATCAGACCTCTCGGGAACTGAGTTGGCATCATCAGAAATTTTATCAGTTTCCTTTGCTAGTGGTGCTGAGGGGTGAACTACAATATGTTCACTATCGGGCATGGTTACCTGATTGTTTACTATTCTACCACTTCTAAGGGTTCTAATAACATTCAATTGATTCGATGGTTTTGTACCTACTTCATGAACTCCTCTAGGATTGGGATTAGTCTGACTAGGGAACCTACCATTATCTCTCCCACTTAAGGTCTTAGCTATTTGGCCGACTTGAAGTTCTAACTTAGCAAGGCTCTGAGCATTAGTTTGAAAATTCTGCTTGGTTTCCTGTTAAAAACTAACATGGCTCTGTGCTAACATTTCCTGAGTTTTTGCTAACATCTTAATAGATTCCTCTAAGCTAGTCGTTTTATTTTATGGGCCTGATGTATTCCTAGTGTAGCCAAAACCTGGGAGAGCATTAGAATTATTATACTGACCCTGACTCTGTCTCTTAGACCATGAAAAGTTCGGATGGTTTCTCCAACCAGGATTATAGGTTTCTGAATATGGGTCAAACTTCTGACAATTATCAAACCTAGTGTTATTATATAGAGCATTGGCTTTCTCTTCATTATTCTGGCCTTCCCAAAGAGGCTCCAATCTACCACTAGTGTTACCCACTTCTAAAGCTTCTAACCTTTTCGCTATAGCAGCAATTTTGGCATCTGATTCATAGCCTCCTTCTACCCTATTAACATTTCCTCTGCGAAGAAGAATTGTTTTCTGGGGTCCCCTACTACTTTCCCATTGTTGGGTTTTTTCGGCGACTTCATGCAGATATGTCATCGCGTCATCAACTGTTTGGTTCTCAAATCCACCAGTACACATAGATTCTACTGTGATTGTGGTGGGATAATCTAAACCCTCATAAAGGATCTGAACTAACCTAACCTTCTCTAAACCATGATGAGGACATTGGGCTGATAAATCATTGAACCTTTCCAAATACCTATACAAAGTTTCTCACTCCTGTTGAGAAAACGTGCATATTTGCGTCTTAATAGACGATGTTTTGTGCCTAGGGAAAAACTTGTTCAAAAAGGCAGATGTAAGTTGCTCATACGTTTCGATTGACCCGGAAGCCAAACTATATAGCCACGATTTAGTTTTATCTTTCAGGGAAAAGGGGAATAACCTAAGTTTCAAAGCATCATCATCTAAGTTTCTAATCCTGAGGGTACTACAAATTTCCTCAAAGTCCCTAACATGGAAATAGGGGTTTTCATTTTCTTTCCCTAAAAAGATTGGGAGCAGCTGTAAGGTCCCAGGTTTAAGTTCATAAGTTGCTTCCGTCTCAGCTAACCTGATACATGAGGGACGAGTAGTCCTAGTTGGATTCAACAAAGCTTTCAAAGTTGCCATTTCTGGCGCTATCGGAGCAACAGGGATTCTCTCCTCAGTCAAAGGATGTTCAAAAACAGACTCTTCAAAAGTCGGACTCTCTAGATTAAGGTAATCGAGACGCTTCGAACTACTAGGTTTCTCTTTAACAAATCTACCTAGTGCGTCTCTTTTACGTTTAGGCATACAATAGAATTTTTTAATTGGAAGGGTAAGCAAACACAGATCAAGGACGACTCAACCAAATCAAACCTATTGATTTCTAGCAAACAAAAAGCATGATGGCTCCACTTAGATTGTTTCTATACCAGCTTCTAATCCTTCGAACGGGAATTCGTTACAATTTAAGCAAACCCCTCTGGAATCAGTCCGAGTTAACGTAAGTTGAATAGAGGCGAGGGAAGCTCGGTGGAGCTTTGATACCCAAGGCCTCACCGGTATTACAAGGCGGCGCAGTCACGCATTCAACTTACAGAAACCGTCAAGAACTTCGAAGTATGCTTAAAAGAGTAACCAATATTTTTCGAATGACTTTCCTGTTAAGCTCGTTACCCTATCGGTCTCGTTCTAGTCAAAATTTTAGGCTTAGGTTCACGCGGGTTACGTGTTCCTAAAGCGGGCAAGAAGAGAACGGTGATCAAATCCGAACCCTTATCTTGTATGGCCAGGCCTTTCCATTTACTAGAAAAATAAATGTCCGTATTCAGTCCTCAACATATATGCATACGAAGGAGTCCAGTAACTCGCTGACAGGGGATTCGCGAGTGTTTAGAATCTTACCTCCCGTTCCAGACGGGGGATGAATCGGTTGTAGTCGACTCGGGCCACTGACTCCGATGTCTAGTGTACGAACCCAAGGTGCAGAGACAATATCGTAATTGTCCTCCTTCTCTGCAAACAGTTTATATTTAAAGTACCCTTCCGTAGGGTAATAAAAAAATAATGTCCCAAAGTCCAAAAGTCCAAAAAGAAAAGAAAAATTACAAAAATAATAAACCCTAATACAGTTTTTTTTTTCTAAAAGAAAATAAACAAACCCAAAACTAAAATTGTCTAAAATAAAATTGTCTTCTTTTCTGTTCTTTTTGCTTTAATCTTTAGCTCCAAGTCTTTATGAAATCACCAAACTCTTTGACTCAATTTTCTTTATGATCCAGAACCTGTAGACACAAGATAAATACCCAAAAAACATAAAAAAGAACAAAAAAATAAAAATAAAAAAAATCTCAAACAAAGATGATATCAATATTAAAGGAAACACTGAGGCTAATATTCCACTATTTTCCAAGTTCAAAGTGATTAAACCAATACTTATATTTATGCAATTTTCTCGTTTAATTTGATTCTAAAATATTGCAACAAGTAGATTTTCAAAAGTAGTAATTGTAAATACCAAGTATGAAGCATCAAAAGTCTTAAAACTAAGCATACTCCATCAAAATAGATCACAATCACTCAAATAAAAATCATATTCAATAATAGTTCAAAGCAAATAATCATATAATTATTGCAAATAAAAAGATAAAATAGAATATACCACTTTTTGTTGGAAAAATAGCTTCTTCTATCGCCTCAGCAATGGGGTTTAGATCCTCATATTAATCATGATCTCAAAATATTTGTCTATGGCTCAAAAGGTGATTAAAAAGATGAAAAGTGATAATACAGACGATTCACAACAGTTTGTTGGTGTTGCAGAATCACTGTTACAGGGAGAAATAGTAGCTAAAGACCTAATGCAACCGCTGTGATGAACGACACATAGGTTCTGTTGTAAAACAACGATAGTTTTCTGCGACAGTTGCTTGTGCGTCAATGTTCTTCGTGTTCTTCCTCTTCAGCAGCAGCAGCAGAATAAGGCATTTTCCTGCAACTTGATCTCTGGAGCTTTGTGGTGTTCTAAACTTCTCTGAAAGGATTCGTACCCCTTATATGACTTATCCCCTCTCCTTTTATAGGCCACAACTCGATTAAATCTCCCCAAAAATCTTGGTTTATCTCCACAACAAGTTTCGGAGTTTTCTTTCTACCAAACACTCTTCACGCGTATTTGACCTCTCCCAATGCTTCCAAACTCTTTATTAGATAACTACGAATGTTGGGGAAGCTTTTCTATCCTTTAATCTCCCTGAATTGTCGAAAAAAATATTCCAACAGCAACCCGGGACCATAACACCTCTGTTTCCTTCTCCCGGTCAATCTAACCCAATTCATTCGATCCAATCACATATAACAACCCTGTTATGCTCTAGGAAGTCCAGCCCAACAAAAATCCGATATTGAATCTCCTTAAATCTTCTCAAGAATGCGAACCCTAATCTACATGCATGCTGGTTTGTTTTCCCGCCAAATTTGAAATTTGAATTTGTGAAGAAAGGGGGCCCACCCTATCCAGAGTAAGGGTGCCTTTAGCAGCTGCCTTAAGGGGTGTCCAGGGGTTCCCTTTATCCAAACCGGGGGTCCGAATAGCAAGTGTCCTCGGGTGCTTTCCGACAACTTTTCGAGCCAATTTTTTCCAAAAATGTTTATCCCAAAAATACCTACAAATAAATAAAACACCATAATAAGTACAAACATGAGCACTAACAATATATAAATCGAGACAAATCGGACACAAAAATGTGTCTATCAGTCACGACTGATGATCAGGACGTCCGGTAACCGAGTCGTGGATCCATGATCAAATCGCTTGTCGCCGCCACCTTGGAAGTCCCCAGTCATCCCTTGCCGTGTCATGACTGGTAACTAGGCCGTCAGGTAACTGAGTCGTCGATCCCTAAGTGGATCGTTTGCTTTCACCACTTTGATGTCTGGGTTGAAGTATGAGATCGGGAATTGGAAATTGATATTTTAACCGAGAGACTAATCTCCCACTGTGGTCGCCAATTGTTTGAGAGTGAAAACGGTTTCTGCTGATTTTGGTAATTTCGAGTGTGTGGGTGAGAAACGAATTTAAACCCTAAACAATGTATTGCAAGGGAGTACTTTAGATTCGAGAGATCAATCTGTACAAATCCGGCCTAAACCAACAAATGGCCGTTCCAGACTTGCTTCGGTCACAAAGTGAAGAAGAAGGGTTGGTTTTGGGGAGGGAAGCAAAGAAAGTGTTGAGACCAAAATAGTGATTCTGGAAGAGTAGTTGTTTTACGACTTGTATCAGAAAGTGGGAAGCTAAAAAATGGAGATATAACAAATGTTTTGAGTGTTGTATGCTCCTGACCTGAACTTGTTGTTCGGTGGAAATAAGTAATGCCTATTTATACAAGTCGAAGTGAAACGTACTCTGGTCTGATTAAGAAATGGAAAACGGGTGAGTAAATAGAAGGAGGTGGTAACCGGTAACGCCTGGAATTGATGTTCCATAAAATAAAGCGTTTCACCATTACTCCCTGTATTTACTAACCGCCTCATCCTTATGACACTTTCTTATAACGGGCGTAGTGTACGTCGCATGCTGTAAACTGCCAAACAATTACCCAATGAGAATCCCCCAGTTTGTGACATGCGTTGATGCCTCGAGTGTTTTCGTGGAAAACATGTAGCACGTTGTTGTTGTCTGGCAAGTTGAGCTTGGGAGACTTGCGGCTCGGTGGTGACCTTCGACGGTCGAGATTTTGCATCTTAAGAGGAAAGGTAGCCGTTGATTATTGCAACCCTTCGTTTGGTAGCCAGTGGCATGAAAGCATGATCAGTGTGGCTTTATAATGGCCTACTTTAGGCGCAGCCAAAAGTTAGGGCCAAAGGTTGCCATGCGTTAGCTGGTAACCTTGGACAGCTAAGATCTGCACCTTAGATGAAAAAGTGGCCGTTGATTGTTGAAGGTCTTCGTTTTGTTAGTCGCATAGGGAAGGCCAGCATGGTATGGCGCGGCAAGGTGGTTGGCATGCCATTGGCACACGTGGCATGGAATGTCTTGGCGTGGCCAAAACTAGGGTTTTGGGCCAAAGGTTACCATGCGTTGTTTGGCGACCTTGGACGACTAGGATTTGCATCTAGGATGGAAGGGTGACCGTTGATCGTCGCACGCCTTCGTTTTGGTAGCCGCATAGGGAAGGCCGGCATGGTATAGCGCGGCAATGTGGTTGGCATGCCATTGGCACATGTGGAATGGCATGCCTTGGCGCGGTTTGGCGTGGCCAAAACTAGGGTTTTGGGCCAAAGGTTACCATGCGTTGTTTGGCGACCTTGGACGGCTAGGATTTGCATCTAGGATGGAAGGGTGGTCGTTGATCATCGCACGCCTTTGTTTTGGTAGCTGCGTAGGGAAGGCCGTCATGGTATGGCGCGGCAAGGTGGTTGGCATGCCATTGGCACATGTGGCATGGCATGCCTTG
>NC_039359.1:80806080-80837381 GCF_003573695.1 Papaver somniferum | reverse complement strand
CGCGGTTTGGCGTGGCCAAAATTAGGG
Organism: Papaver somniferum; assembly: GCF_003573695.1. Lineage (NCBI taxonomy): Eukaryota > Viridiplantae > Streptophyta > Magnoliopsida > Ranunculales > Papaveraceae > Papaver > Papaver somniferum. The sequence goes on along the minus strand of NC_039359.1, from coordinate 80,837,354 downwards.
TTTTGGGACAAAGGTTACCATGCGTTGTTTGGCGAACTTGGACGGCTAGGATTTGCATCTAGGATGGAAGGGTGGCCGTTGATCGTCGCACGCCTTCGTTTTGGTAGCCGCATAGGGAAGGCCGACATGGTATGGCGCGGCAAGGTGGTTGGCATGCCATTGGCACATGTGGCATGACATGCCTTGGCGCGGTTTGGCGTGGCCAAAACTAGGGTTTTGGGACAAAGGTTACCATGCGTTGTTTGGCGACCTTGGACGGCTAGGATTTGCATCTAGGATTGAAGGGTGGCCGTTGATCGTCGCACGCCTTCATTTTGGTAGCCGCATAGGGAAGGCCGACATGGAGGGGCCAAGGAAAATGGCGCGGACGGCTTGGCATAGTGGGGCCAAGGGTTTGGCACGAACGGCTTGGCATGGTGGGGCCAAGGGTTTGGCATGCCATTGGCGCATGGTGAGGCTAGCATGGTTGGGGCCAAGGCAAGGTACGGTTGGCTTGGCATAGTGGGGCCAAGGGTTTGGCACTGACGGCTTGGCATGCTAGGGCCAAGGAAAGGTGCGATTGTCTTGGCATGGTGGGGACAAGAGTTTGGCATGCCATTGGCGCATGGTGCGGCTATCATGGTTGGTGCCAAAGTAAGGTGCGGTTGGCTTGGCATGTGGGGCCAAGGGTTTGGCATGCCATTGACGCATGGTACGGCTAGCATGGTTGGCATTCCTTGGCGCGGTAGACGTGGCTGTCATGGTTTTCCATTGGCACAATGGTGCGGCTGGCATGGTTGGCATGCCTTGGTGCGGAGATGTGGCTGGCATGGTTTTCCATTGGCACAGTGGTGCGGCTGGCATGGTTGGTATGCCTTGGCGCGGAGATGTGGCTGGCATGGTTTGCCATTGGCACAGTGGTGCGGCTGGCATGGTTGGCATGCCTTGGCGCAGAGATGTGGCTGGCATGGTTTGCCATTGGCACAATGGTGCGGATGGCATGGTTGGCATGCATTGGCATGGTAACATGAGAATTAGGGTTTGGTATAAATGATGTCAGTCAATGTTAAGGGTTTTGCCGTGGAACATGACCCATGTAAAAAAAAGGTACCTCGGTAATTCTTGCGTAGGCATGCTGATTGATTCAATAAATGTGCTAATGGTCATAGTGACGTCATGTCAGTTGCACAGTTTTACAATTTTAAACCTAAGCTAAAAACCACCATCAACAGTCTCATATTTTGATGACAGTAAGTTTTATGATAATTTCTCACATCAAAAGAGATCTCTCTCTAAATTCAGAAGGAAAAAGAGACTCGATCATAAACACAATTCTTTTAATGAGCCTAAAGCTCATACTTGTACTAATTAATCACAAAGGATAAGAACTTGCTCATAAAAATCCTGTTGAGCAAGATGTGTAAAAATCAGGTATACTATGGCAATTTTGTATTCAGATTAGTTGAGCTATCTTCTTATCGTCTATATCTAAACTAGTGTCTGCAGGCAATATTGCCTAAAAAGTATTTGTGTGTCTAGTATTGTTTCTCTCTTTGCAATTCTTATTTCCTGCTACACTTGTGCTCTAAACTTCTTCACCGAGGTCATGGAATTTATTGAGCCATGTATGAGTCTCTCATGTAGCAAAAGTTCTTGTTGTTTTTCTTTGAGGGCTATGTTGTGTTCGTATTTTTACACGGTTACCATCACGGGTCAACAGTTTGTAAACCCTAAAAATTTCCTTCCCTAAGAAACCATAAATACGAAACCTATGAGTCACGATTGCTTACTCTAGGTTATCTTGTTTTGTCAAGAAATGTCTTCCTCTTCACGAGCTTGTGGTTTTGCTAGAGGCTTTCTTGCTAAAGGTATTGGTTTTGAGTCCAAAGGGAGGAAGAAAAGAACCCTTGTTGAAGATGATCATCCCAATGCTTCATGTTCCTATGCCTACTCGCATGAGGATATTGATAATGGGGATATGATATCTGCTGAAGTGTTTCATGACTTTCTTAAATATTACAAGGAAGAAAAACTTCAACTTGATGGTACCTTGAAAAGTCTTGACGTGTTAAAAATTGAGTTGGAAAAGGTTACATCTGACCTTGGTCTCATGAAAACACAAATTAAAGACCTTCTCAATGAAGACATCTTTTCTAAAGTTGAAGTAGATGTCGTGGATCACAAGTTCAACGATCTCAAGACTCATGAGGATCCAGAACTGTCTATATGACTTCGGTTCGTGTTCGACATTGGCATCGAAGTGCTTTGGTTTAGTCTTTTTGATTTAGTTTGCCTAGTAAATATTATATTTTTCTTGTTTTGCTTAGAAGAATAACTAGATTTTGGAATAGCCATTACTGCGATTACACATAGCTATGTCCAACGTTTTCATCTTCATGTTTTTAGATTTATTGGTTTAAATTCTAAATTTGTTTGGAAGATGATTTTTGCAGTATTAATCTTTATGATTTCATATATTCCAATATTGTTATGGGATATGTGTGTTTAATTATGTCCGCGAACTTGTTTGTCCCATACTTTGTCAAAAGTAAAGTCGTTCGTGAGTTGATATGTATGTATTGATGAAAGAATGAATTGACTTTTGACAAATACAAAAGTTAAGCATATTATGTCAACTTTTGATGGAAGATAGGTTAAAATCAAGGCTGAATTTGGGGCCATGGAAACTAATTGGGGGCCATGACACATTTTCTACTCATACCCAAAAATATATGGGGCTTCCAAAAATGAGGGTGAAATACCTATTTTATCCTTCTCTAAAAAAAACAGTTTGAGTCGTCAATATTAGAGATGTATAAAAAAACGACTCTCATTTAATATGAAAGGGTCGTCTGTATATAATAATGCTTAACGGACGACCCTTAGAGTGATAGCTACAGAGAGTAAAAGGTTTTTTAGCCGTTCGGTTCTAAATATATAGAATTAACGACTCTATATGACCTAAAAGATGGAGTCATCATCTTTTAGGAACCTCATTGACGATTTTTCATAACTGAACAATGGAGTCGTTTATTTTGGTGCCAATTCATTGACGACTCTACAGGGTCGTTAGTTAATTATACTCACGACCTAACGACCCTCACACTGAGCTATTGCATAGTGACCATGAATCGACCACTTGGAGCACCATTCATGCGAATTGAAGAATGTAGGAAGTTACCTGATTGTTTAGAGCTTGGGGTTCCTCATTTTGAGTGTTGGTTCCTTCATTTTGAGCAATGGGATATTCATTTGCACCATTGTTCATAACTTCCTCTATCAACATCTCCTCATCAAACATCCAATCCATATGATTAGTTGAGACAATCTTGCCATCAACGCAATCATTGTTGTTGTTTGAAGCTTCACCAACATCATTTCCTCCACTAGAATCACTCATTTCAAATAACCCTAAGTTTTCCCCCAAAACTCAACTTCTTTCTCCACAACACAAAAACACAATTTTTCTTTTATCAAATTTTTATCCCTAAATCTGATTTTAATCTACCCAAATTAATTAACAACTAATCAACACTCAATTAACACTAATAATCCAGGGGTAGTTTAGCCATTTCTAAAAAAGGGGATAAGGGATAACTCCCAATTACTATTTCATGACCTTTTTTTTTCTTGTATCTAGGGGTCCCCAATTACTATTTCAGGGCCCCCAATTCAACCCTGGTTAAAATCTATTGTGTTCAAGGATTATGTCTTTTGGATGTCATTGTGAAAATGGTGATGAAAAATAGAATGAGTCCTTTATTATTCCACGTTATTAGGTCGATCTCCGATCCACAATTTGTGTACATACTGTGTTTTTCTATAAGGTGTCTTATGTTGAGCTCTATCGACTGAGTCATTGTTTTGGCATAGTTGTTGTTCCATGAGATACTTTATGTCGAGCATGACCAATTAAATTGATTACTTTGTAATTAGTTTGGTTGTGTATTTCGATTAGATTAATTATGGGTTTTCTTGTAATTAATATTATTGAGTTTGTTTAAGTCTCCATAAGTTTACTTTTGTTGAGCATTTCCGATTAAGTTAATCATGGGTTCTCTTATAATTAATTTAATATTTTGGATTCAATATCATAGTTGTATGTGATTTATTATGTCCAAAGAAATCCTTCTTTTCTTTTTGAAATTAAGGTCGCTCTTGTTGTTCTTTAGGGAATGACATTTTATGGGGGAGAGTTCTTTTGAACTTGTGATTAATTGCCAAATCTTTGTGGGGAGTGCGGCTGTGGAATATTATAGGGGTTATCTTATATCTTTAAACTCCTTGATGAATGCATTAGCTTCAGCTTTATGATTGCATCTAAATAAGATGATATATGCTTTCTTTTGGTCATGAAATGTCTCTTTTGGAAATTTTATTAAGATCCCATTCTTGTACCTTTGCCAATTTTATTGACAAAAAGGGGGAGAATTAATATGTAGTTCACACTACAAATGCATATGGTTTTCGGATCATTATGTAAGGGGGAGTGGTTTCCATGTGAGATGGAGTATTGACTAAGGGGGGGTGACATATCGTCATAGTATTGTTGTTAAAGTTGTGATACAATTGAACTTTGAAGATGTGTAATGATACTATGACACTGCATAACAATGATTGAGAACTCTTGTTTTCTCGTTGTTATAGCTACGCATTTTCAACAATGATGATGCTAAACTTACAACCTTTGGGATCATTGGAGTACTTGGAAGTGACGAAGATTTCAAGTAATGTTGAAGATTAGGCATGTGAATAGGAGCTACAAAAGTTTATTTATATATTTTTTTGTATTGCATATGTATTGATAGTTTTGTCAATAAAATTGACAAAGGGGGAGATTGTTAGCGCATTGCTCGGTCGAACTCGCATGCGTTTCTATCTCAATTATGTTTGTCAATGTTAGGGATCAAGACTATAAGTATTGATTTCTAGTATACTATAGCTAAGGTCTCGGACTAGGATAGAAAGTGTAGTGGATCTCAAAAACTCCATGGAAATCATCATACAAGACAAAGGACTACTCAAGGAACTGGTGGATCTTCATCGACTAAAAGGTATGTGGAGGCTTGAACTTATCTATCACTCAAAAGTCTATTTATCTCCTATATTGAGACAAAAGTCGTTTTGCTATATAGACTTAAATTATACACATTTGGTATTTCGAGCCGAGTTTACCTCGCCTATCTATTTATTGAAATATGTGTTGGTAAAGCTTTCGCTTTAGCCAAGTTCATCTTTACCTAGTGACGAAAGTCATGTTATGTTTCAATAACTTTGAAAATTTCTCTGACGAAAAATGGTTTGTGAATAACAACTATATAACGTCCTCTGAGAATGTTTCAATGATTGAAATGAGAGTTTAGACTATATAACCATTTGGAGGATATAAGCATTATTGTGGAAACACATATAGGTATAAATCCTTATTTCTTGAACCAAAGTTTGCAAACTTTGTTGATCAAGTGAACCGGAGAAGTGCGGGAGCTAAGTCCGTGAACTCAGTCCGCGAACCCAGTCCACGAACTGGCGAATTTCTCAAACCCGAGAATTTCTGCTCGAGTTTGTAAACTCCATCCTTGAACTTAAGTCCGCGAACTTGAGTAGGTTATGTCTAAAAACGATGTTTAGTGAACTTATCTTTATAAACTAAGGAATGCAATTGCAAACCGTGGATATAGAGTTCATGAACCGATTCATGTGAATTAAATCGTTTTTGCTTCAATTGTGTCTTGTGTAGTACATGAGATTTCCTTGAAATTGAAAAACTCTCTAAACTAGTTCATTTGATTCATTTTAACTAGTTATGGTGAAGAAGAATATGGTTGATATGAAAGTGATCATATGGCTAATCATTTGGTTAACTATTGTTGAACCAACTGATGTAAAAGTTTGGGTACGGTTACACAAGCCCAGGAACGTGCATTTCATTTGTGTATAACAAGCTATGTTTTCGATCTAACAGTTGATGAATATTAGCTTGAATCTAATCAGGTTTTCATCTAACGGTGAATATTGAATGCTTTGTTACTAAGCTAACATTAATTGCAAACCCTGATTTGAAAGACTATATAAGGGAGAACTCTAGCAAATGGGAAACCTAATCCCCACACTTCCTGTGTGATACTAGTTGTATTAGCTAGAGTCAATTCTCCTTTAAACTTAGGTTTCTAGGTTAACGACTTGAAGACTTCATTGGTATTGTGAAGCCAGACCGATAATACTTTTCTTGTAGTTGTGTGATCTGATCTTGTTATTTATATCGTATTGAGTATAATCGTAAGATTGTCTTGAGATTGATTTCTCCGATAGGCAAGATATAAAAGTAGTCACAAACATCTTCGTCTCATCGTTTGTGATTCCACAATATCTAGTTTCGCCATCATACGATTTAGATTATTGTGAGGTGATTAACAATACTGAGTTGTTCTTCGGAAATATAAGTCTGGTTTATTAATTGGTTTCTGTTCACCTTGATTTATCAAAAGATGGAATAAAAACTCGTAGGTATTTTTGTGGGAGACGGATTTATCTATTACCGTAGACTTTTCTGTGTGATACAGATTTGTTTATTAAAGTCTTCGACTTTGGGTCGTAGCAACTCTTAGTTGTGGGTGAGATCATCTAAGAGAATCAAGTGCGTAGTATCCTGCTGGGATCAGAGACATAGGAGCGCAACTGTACCTTGGATCAGTGTGAGATTGATTGGGGTTCTACTACAGTCCATACCGAAGTTAGTTTGTAGTAGGCTAGTGTCTGTAGCGCTTAATACAGTGTGTGTTCAATCTGGACTAGGTCCTGGGGTTTTTCTGCATTTGTGGTTTCCTCGTTAACAAAACTTCTGGTGTTTGTGTTATTTCTTTTCCGTATTATATTTTGTTATATAATTTAAATATCATAGGTTGTATGTTGAATCAATCAATTGGGAAATCCAACCTTTGGTTGTTGATTGAAATTGATTGATACTTGAACATTGGTCTTTGGTACCGTTCAAGTAATTTCTCTTGTATTCAATTAGACTTGTAGATTTCTATTTGGTTGAGTAAGTATTGAATCGAGAAAGAGAGATATAACTCTTTGATATACTTTTATTAAGATTGAGTCTGACGATCTAGTTGATTCTCTTAAAAGTATATTGGAGTTAGTCCACACAGATTGCTAATCGAAATATTGGGTGTCATTGTTAGACCCCTGCTTTTTCAGTCTTATTAATACCTTTGTTTATGAGAGTTTACACATGTAGCAAATATAATTCCCCGTAGGTTAAAGTTATCTCCATACTATATGATTTAAAGAATTATTAGAAAAAAAAAATCTTCCTAATTCGAATAATTATTACAAATAAGAAAATAAAAAAAGGTATGATATGGAGGTGAATCCGAAGGTGTGGCTAAGATTTTCTTTAACACCTTTGTATTTTATGCATCTTAATCCTCCTAATTTGTAAGACCTAACTATTAAAGACAAACTTATGTTAATTGAGGATCTAAAATTTTATATATTATGAAAAAAATAGGTGTTTACCTTTATTATGCTCTTAGTAGGGATTAATAGCCCAATATGAGCATTGTTATTCGGGATTGAAACCTCGGATAATCTAATATGGAAATTGAATAAATACCCCTACTTTTTATAACCTTCAGAAATACCCTTATCCATTTTATATGAACCAACAATTGGGGGATAATAATGGTTATATGGGATTGAATTTTGGCTAAGGGGTATTTTTTTAAGTATCCCCCTTTTCTTCCTTTTATCATAATATAAAATAAAAGAAATCCTTAATTAAAACCTAAATCGATAAAACCTAAATAGAATTTGTAGTGCAACAACAGGTAATCAAAAGATGGTACCAATTGATCTATCCACTACGTTGCCTTGCTTAACGAAGAAAGTAGTGGATTGAGCAAACACTAATACGTATATTAAACATGAAATCCATTTCGTTGAGTTGATCGGTTTGATTAAAGATTTTTCCAAAAACTTGAATGAGTCATGGAAACGAGTCACAGAGATTACATGACGAACTGAATAGATCTAAAAGAAAAGACTGAATACGCCGCATATTGAGAATATTAAGCAGGAACTTGGTATGTTGATGAGGATGGTTAGAAACAAAGAAACTAAGGGAAAAATCATCTTACCTGAATTGATGAACACGAAAACGTATATTATGAGACTTTGAGAGTTCACCGTCTTGGGATACATCCAACAAAGAGCTATGTTTCCAATTTTAAAAGCTCACTGGTCAGAAGATTATGAGGCAATAATAGTTGTAATTCATGCCACAGTCGGCATTGCATATTGTCAATGCCGATTATGTTATAAATAAGGGGTACTTTGATTACTTCATAATGTTTTTTTAAGTATCCCCCAATATACTCCTCATCTTTTTAAGGTAAAAAATAAAAAACGTTATTCTGTTGTTTCCCTTTATCTCACCCTATATTGTATACTAGTAAAGTTGTCACTATTTTCTATCTCTCGATCTCCTTCTCTTAGCTATCACCACCACCGGGGAAGAAGAGAAAGAAAGGAATATGATCCAATATTCCGGTCAATCGAGACCTACCGCCTCTATCTCCACTGCCACCGTCATCTCTCTCTTCTCTCTCGTCTTAGACATTGCCTCTGCCACCGTCTTGAATTCAAACATGTTATTGGTAACCTAATTTCATTTGAGAAAGTTTTCGTTGGAACAATCAAGAGAGGAATAAATTTTCGCTGGAAATTAGTCGAAGAATCTATTGAGATCAAGAGAAAATCATTATCATTAGTAATTTATCATCAAGATTAAGAAGAGATCTCATCTTAGGAATTGAATTCTAGTAATTCATTTTTTTCAAGATTCAGGAGAGATCTTATCATAGGATTGATTTCTAGTAATTCATTTTTTTTCTGGATCAGATCTACAAATTTATGCTTAGATTCATAAAATCAAACTAAGATTTCAAATTATGTTGAGATTTTTGAACTTTAATTTCCATTGTTCTTGTTTGTAAACAAAATTACAGGTGTTAGAGGTACTAATACTATATTGGTGAAGTAGAAATGGACTTGGAGGCGGTGTTTGTGGTGTAATTGGGATTCGTAAAGAGTTAGAGGTGATGCTGATGGAAGTGGAGGATTAGGTATGGAACACGATATGTTTCTGTACTGGTGGTGGAATTGGTGGACTTGGTAAGGGTGGAACAAATACCAAGGTTTTTTAAGTTCTTCCAAGTCTATCTTTCAAAGCCGTAGAAACTCATTTTGATTTATGCGGAGAATAGGAGCTTAAGGTGAATTTTTGCTTCCTCTTTTGTGCAGGTGAGAATAGTTCACTTATTGTTGTTTTTTTTTTCCTTCTAATTTTATAGAGAGATGTAAAAAATCACGTAACCACTTGATTATTTCAACTTTGTTTCATATTTATCTGTGTGTTATGCAAGTCTCGTGTGCTTGTATCTTTTTGTGATGTTTAACAATGTTATTATAATATCTTGATTTTGGCAGTGGTTCGTCGATTGGAGTATATGCAATAGTTTGTCCTTTTCTAACAACCGAGACCTTTTCAACATAATTGTTCCAGAATTGGCAGAAAACTTTGCAGTTAAGCGTGATCGAGAAGGAGTAATCCATGGGTGGGTGACCTACCGGGAAATCGTTGCTGGATTACCGCAACGATGGCCGTTAAAAACCCCAGACTGGCGATCGTTGTGGATAAGTTGAGACAGTATCGGTGGAGAAAGGGGTCGTTAAAAATGGTATCTGAGCGAACGACGCTCACCTGTTGAGGGTGGAAGAGTACGCTGGACGAGATATGTCATGTCAGGTACTGGTCTCATGAGGGACAGGGAACATCGGAGATCTGGGCTAGGATATATTCCAGAGTCGATGATGAAAAAGCGGGGGTGTAACAACCACACCCAGGATTTTTCTTAGCAATCTGTATGGACTAACTCCGATATACTTTTAAGAGAATCAACTAGACAGTTAGACTCAATCTTAAGAAAAGTATATCAAAGAGTTATATCTCTGTTTCTTAATGTAATCAGCAAATCAAACAGATAGAAATCCGTGATCTTGATTAATATAAGAAACAACTTGGACGGTGTCAAAAACCAATATCCAAGTATCAATAAATTTAATCAACAACCAAAGGTTAGATTCAAATTGATTAAACTTACGCACAACCTGTGATATTCAACTATATAAACAAATATAATGCGGGAAAATAATAACACAGACACCAGAAGTCTTGTTAACGAGGAAACCGCAAATGCAGAAAAGCCTCGGGTCCTAGTCCAGATTTGAACACCACATTATATTAAGACTCTACAGACACTAGCCTACTCCAAGTTAACTTCGGACTGGAATGTAGTTGACCCTAACCAATCTCACACTGATCAAGGTACAGTCGAGCTCCTTATGTCTCTGTATCCCAGCAGGACTATACGCACTTAATTCCCTTAAATGATCTCACCCACAACTAAGAGTTTCTACGACCTAAAGTCGAAGACTTGATAAACCAAACTGTCTCACTCAGAAAAGTCTATTAAATAGATAAATATGTCTCTCACAGATAAACCTATGAGTTTTGCTTCGTCTTTTGATAAATCAAGGTGAACATGAACCAATTGATATACCAGACTTATATTCCCGAATAACAGGCTAAAAATATCAATCACCTCACAATAATCTTAATCGTATGGTAGAGAAACAAGATATTGTTGAATCAAAAACGATGAGACGAAGATGTTTGTGACTACTTTTTATCTTGCTTATCGGAGATTAAATCTCGAGAAAATCTTAGAGAAGATAGTACTCAATCACGATAGAAAACAGCAAGATCGGAACACGTAACTACAGAGAAAATAGTTGGGTTTGGCTTCACAATCCCAATGAAGTCTTCAAGTCATTAACCTACAGGGCTTTGGAAAAAACCTAAGGTTAAAGGAGAATCGACTCTAGTCACAACTAATATCATACATGAGGTGTGGGGATTAGGTTTCCTAGTAGGTAGAGTTCTCCTTCATATAGTCTTCAAATCAGCATTTGCAATCAATGTTACCTTGGTAACAAAGCATTCAATATTCACCGTTAGATGAAAACCTTATTAGATTCAATCTAATATATTTCAACCGTTAGATCGAACTTAGATTATTACACACAAATGGAAAGTGACTTCATTTAGATATGAGTAACCGTACCTAAACGTGTACATCTTTGTTGGCTCAACAATAGTTAACCGAATTTATTCATATGAACACTTTCACATCAACCATATTCATCTTAACCATAACTAGTTCAAATGACTCAAATGAAACTAGTTCTAGAGTTGTTCAATTGTTTATATTCTCATAGAAGTATACAAGACACAATTGAAGCAAAATCGATTTTGATTCACTCTAATCAAGTCATGAACATTATAGCCACGGTTTGCAAAATATTGCATTCTTTAATATACAAATGTATTAGTTCATGAACAAAACGATTTTAGAACATAATCCACTCAAGTATGCAAACGGGTACGCATACCTTAGTGGCCACATTAAGTTTGGATTCGCCGGTACGTGAACTGGTACGCATACCACAAACTCAGTAAAGTCCCGGAACTTGAACCTCATGCCAGTACGCGTACCGATATGCGTACTGAGTTCCCAGACCTTGACTGAACCAATCAGTACGCACACGGGTATGCAAACCATGGTTCCCGGACTTGGATTACACATATTCAAGTACGCATATTGTGCTTATATCCAATTGTTCTGAACTCTCATTTCAACCATTGAAACATTTTTGGAAGACGGTAATAGCTGGCTCACACAAACTATTAGCTTCAAAGCAATTTTCAAGTGATCGAATGATCAATATGAAACATTCCGAGTCTACATCAAATGACTGTCTCACACAAATCATGTAAGATGTTACCAGGCGATTTTCACATGATCATCTTTTGACTTTCGTCAAGAATATAAGATGAACTTGGTTAAAGCGAAAGCTTACCAACACATATTTCGAGAAATATGTAAGCGAGTTAAATTTAGCTCGAAATATCAAATGTTTATAAATGTAAGCGAGTTAAATTTAGCTTGAAATATCAAATGTTTATAATTGAAGTCTATATAGCTATACGACTTTTGTCTCAAATAGGAGATAAAGTAGATAGACTTTTGAGTGATAGATGAGTTCAAGTCTCCATATAACTTTTGTTGATGAAGTTCCACAAGCTCCCCTTAGTATCACTTCGTCTTCAATCGGTGAATGTCATGAAGTCTGATGCTCAACTACACTTTCTATCCTAATCCGAGACTTAGCTATAAGTAGACTAGAAATCAAGACTCATACTTTTGGAAACTAAACTTGACAACAAGCTTGAGATAGCAACGCTTGTGAGTTCGACCAGGCAGTGCTCTAACAGATGACGACTCCAGTTTAAGGTGATGGTATTATAATACCCTGATTTCGGGAGTTGTTCGCAAATTGGAATATAGGTAATGACTTGTCATTTCCTAGAAATCGAGGCCTTTTTAGAGACAGAGTTGGCAAAAAACTCTGCAGTTAAGCGTGCTCATGCAGGAGTAACCCAGGGATGGATGACCTCCCGGAAATTTGGTACTGGATTATCGCAGGGATGCCCGTTGAAAATCCAACACTAACAGACGATACAATGGCTATGTAGGGACAGTATCAGTGGATGGACGGATCGCTACAATTATTCATTTTATGATTTGATAGTGTCCTTGGCTTATTTCAGGTGGTTATTAGTGGCCCAAGCAGTTCCTTTTTTTCCCTGTCTTTTTTCAACTTTGCTACATACACAACGTTGTGTACACAGAGAGGGGATCCAACTGCAGAAAGGTCATCCTCTCTGCATTGGGATAGGGGTGAGTAGAAGTGGACCCCAACCCTTCCTCACACGGTACATACACAACATTGTGTATCTATCATTTTCTGTCTTTTTTAGCTTGGATGTACACTTTATCCATTTATAGTAAATGGTAGTAGGTGCTGCATGGTGTTCTTTTGACTGGATTTTCATCGCTTATTACACCCTAGTACACCCTGGTGTGATATGAACTATTTTTTTTTTTGTTTTATCACTCTTCTTCTGCTTGTTGATGGCAAAATAAATTTATTAAAATTGTATTCTACCGCCTATCAATATTTGTATCAGAACATTGTATATATTCTCCCTTCTCATTATAAAGTAAAACTTGAGAATCTGTATGTCAATTGTTGATTAATGTTGATTTATGTACTTACACGTCCCGAAGTTAACATATTAGCTGGAATAACTAGAAAATATGAGGTCAACTTGGTAAGTGGATAAGATGCTAATTTTGAAGATTTGCTACTTATATGCGTTCCAACTACTTGTATCGGGTTGGTTGTTATTACTGTCCTCCGGGCGTTACCTAGAATAGTTTCTAAATACAAATCGTATTATATTATGGTCCTCTCGATGTTACTCAATGTTGTCTCTCATGCAGGTTCTTGCAAAATTCAAGGTCCGTATATAGTGGCATATTCTTTTCTTATTTTCTATTTTTTTTCTGATTTTTATTTTTAGGATCAACTTTGGTTGTTGACATCATATTATTTTCTTTTTTTATTTTATTTTCTGAGTTTATTTTTTTGGGATCAATTCGGTTATTGACACCATATCATGATGTCAATGTTGGTTATTGACACCATATTATTTTTTTATTTTATGACTTTTGTTTTGGGCATCAACTTCGGTAGTTGACACTGGCAGCGACGATGGCCGTGGTGGACTGGTGGCGGCTGCGTACCGGCGACAGTTATGGTGGGTGACTGATGGTGGACTGGTGGTGGTGGCGGCGGTTGGTAGGTGGTGGTGGCGGCGGCGGCGGAACTGAAGCGTAGAGAGAAATTTATTGTATTTAGAATAAAAAAATTATATGAGTGAGGATATTAAGATAATCTATGTTTAAATTGATTAGGTTTTTAAATGATTGAGGTATATTATTCCTGCCGTCATTAGGGGCGACCCTGAAAAAATTAGGGGCGACTTTCTTATTCCCAACTCATAGACATGGTTATGGGATGTCTTAATGTTTGGAGATTACCTAAGTGCCCTTACACAATCGGTAGTTAGTATAGTGGTATTATCTACCGATTGTTAAAGTATAAAATTCGAAATGGAACTTGTGGCCGTTAGCAATCGGTAGATAGGTGAAGTTCATAAATAACTTCATAAACTGCCGATTACTCTGACCCAATCTTGAAATTTTTGCCAATTTATTAATCGGACGTTTGGAGAAGTTCGTATACTACCGATTATTGTAGTTCCCGTATTCGAAAAATTAGAGATTTCGGCAAAAACAAAATTTGGGGCAACTTTATAATCGGAAGTTAATAAATATCAGGAGTCTACCGAATGTGAAAATAGAAAAATGCAAAATCCCACTAGTTTTTGAAAATTTTGAATTTGGGGCTACTAGCACAATCGGTAGATACTGAACATCACGAGACTACCGATTATACAATATGTAGATAATAAATATCACGAGTCTACAGATTGTGAAAATAGAGAAATGCAAAATTTCACTAGTTTTTGAAAATTTTGAATTTGGAACTACTAGCACAATCGGTAGATAAAAAAACATTACCGAAACTACCGATTGTGAAAATAGAAAAACGCAAATTCCATTGGTTTTTGAAAAATTTGAATTTGGGCTACTGCCACAATCGATAGAAAATAAACATCACGAGTCTACCGATTGTGAAAATAGAGAAACTCAAAATTCTATTGGTTTTGAAAATTTTGAATTTGGGGATACTAGCACAATCGGTAGATAATGAACATCAAGAGACTACCGATTGTACAATCGGTAGATAATGAAAATCACGAGTCTACCGATTGTGCGTATCTATTTGAACAGAAAGGTATAATCGGTTGATAAAGTACTTTATTATCTACCGATTCTGAGACGTTAATGGTGTTGAATGCATTTAATCGTCTCTTTAATCAATATTGAACCTGGAACATGATATTCTTCATGATGTTTCTCACCTTCTTCTTCATACCCATCCATTTTTGTTGTTGACTTAAGAAAAAATAATATTCTCCACCATTTTTTTTTCTTTCTTCTACTCTAAAATCTTAAAACTACAAAACTAAAACAATATTCCTTTATATAATCTAAACTACCGATTGTTAAGGGTATAATCTACATTATGAAAAATGAGAGATAAGGGGAAGCTTCATTTTAGGGTTGGTGACCCTATTTTGTCTTATTAGTCTCCTCTAATTCTTTTGGGGTCGCCCCTAATGACGCCAGGATATTATTGTTGTATAAAGGTATATTTGTTGGACATCAAAATTCGGAAATGCTATTCCACGCGCCCATTCTCCTCGGTCCTCCCCTCTCTCCTCCCTATCCAATGTGGCAAGCTGAGGTGGACAAAATCATACTGACTTTTCTCTGACGTGTGCGGTTTCTCTCTGACCATAACTTCCTCCTTTTTCTTCTTCTTTTTTGTCCTCTTGTATGGTTAATGGTGATAAAATTTCTCACCACAGCAGGGAATCGTTAATTGGTCAAAATATATACTCCCTCTGGTTCAAAAAGTCCGTCCGCTATTCCATTTTGGTCTGTTTCAAAATTGTGTTCAGCTTCTGTTTATAGTCATATTTTTTCAATAAACTCTCTGATCCCTTAAAGTTTTATATTCATAAATTCTTTTTTAATGGCCCCAATATAAAATATTAATGAAATTTGTATAACTAAGGAAATAAATATATCCTTCATTCCTTTTAGCTTCCTTTTTTTATTTCCAATTGTTGATGGTGGTTTTTAGCTTAGGATTAAAATCGTAAAACCTTACATCTGACATGACGTCACTACAACCACTAGCGCATTTATTGAATCATTCAACATACCTACGTAAGAATTACCAAGGTACCTTTTTTTTATATACATGTGTCATTTTCCACGGCAGAACCCTTAGTATATTTAGACATCATCTTCGTACATACCAAACCCTAATTCTCATGCTACCGCGCCAAGGCATGCCAACCATGCCAGCCGCACCACTGTGCCAATGAAAAACCATGCCAGCCACATCTTCGCGCCAAGGCATGCCAACCATGCCAGCCGCACCACTGTGTCAATGGAAAACCATGCCAGCCACATCTCCGCGCCAAGGCATACCAACCATGCCAGCTGCACCACTGTGCTAATGGAAAACCATGCCAGCCACATCTCCGCTCCAAGGCATGCCAACCATGCTAACCGCACCACTGTGCCAATGGAAAACCATGCCAGCCACATCTCCGCGCCAAGGCATGCCAACCATGCTAGACGCACCAAGCGCCAATGGCATGCCAAACTCTTGGCCCCACCATACCAAGCCAACTGCACCTTGCCTTGGCCCCAACCATACTAGCCGCACCATGCGCCAATGGCATGTCAAACCCTTGGCCCCACCATGCCAAGCCAACCACGCCTTGCCTTGGTCCCAACCATGCTAGCCGCACCATGCGCCAATGGCATGCAAAACCCTTGGCCCCACCATGCCAAGCCAACCACACCTTACCTTGGCCCCACCATGCCAAGCCGTCAGTACCAAACCCTTTGCCCCACTATGCCAAGCCATCAGTACCAAACCCTTTGCCCCACTATGCCAAGCCATCCGTGCCAAGGCATGCCAACCATGCCTTCCCTATGCGGATACCAAAACGAAGGCGTGCGACGATCAACGGCCACCCTTCAATCCTAGATGCAAATCATATCCGTCCAAGGTCGCCAAACAACCCATGGTAACCTTTGGCCCAAAACCCTAGCTTTGGCCACACCAAACCGCGTCAAGGCATGCCATGCCACATGTGCCAATGGCATGCCAACCACCATGCCCGCGCCATACCATGCCGGCCTTCCCCATGCGGCTACCAAAACGAAGGCGTGCGACGATCAACGGCAACCCTTCCATCCTTGATGCAAATCCTAGCCGTCCAAGGTCGCCAAACAATGCATGGTAACCTTTGGCCCAAAACCCTAGTTTTGGCCACGCCAAACCGCGCCAAGGCATGCCATGCTACATGTGCCAATGGCATGCCAACCACCTTGCTGCGCCATACCATGTCGACCTTCACCATGCGGCTACCAAAATGAAGGCGTGCGATGATCAACGTCCACCCTTCCATCCTGGATGCAAGTCCTAGCCGTCCAAGCTCGCCAAACAACGCATGGTAACCTTTGGCCCAAAACCCTAGTTTGGCCACGCCAAACCGCGCCAAGGCATGCCATGCCACATGTGCCAATGGCATGCCAACCACCTTACCGCGCCATACCATGCCGGCCTTCCCCATGCGTCTACCAAAACGAAGGCGTGCGACGATCAACGACCACCCTTCCATCCTAGATGCAAATCCTAGCCGTCCAAGGTCGCCAAACAACGCATGGTAACCTTTGGCCCAAAACCCTAGTTTTGGCCACGCCAAACCGCGCCAAGGCATGAAATGCCACATGTGCCAATGGCATGCCAACCACCTTGCCGCGCCATACCATGTCGGCCTTCCCCATGCAGCTACCAAAACGAGGGAGTGCGACGATCAACGGCCACACATCCATCCTAGATGCAAATCCTAGCCGTCTAAGGTCGCAAAACAACGCATGATAACCTTTGGCCCAAAACCCTAGTTTTGGCCACGCCAAACCGCGCCAAGGCATGCCATGCCACATGTTCCAATGGCATGCCAACCACCATGTCGCACCATACCATGCCGTCCTTCCCTATGCGGCCACCAGAACGAAGGCCTGCAACAATCAACGACCACTTTTTCATCTAAGATGCAGATCTTAGCCGTCCAAGGTTACCAGCTAACACATGGAAACCTTTGGCCCTAGTTTGGTCGCGCCGAAACAAAGCCAAAACCCTAACTTTTTGCCGCACCTAAATTGGGCCATATTAAAGCCATACTGATCATTATTTTCATGCCATTGTCTACCAAACGAAAGTTTGCAATAATCAACAGCTACCTTCCTCTTAAAATGCAAAATCTCGACCGTTGAAGGTCACCACCGAGCCAGCAAGTCTCCCAAGCTCAACTTGCCAGAAAAAAATAACATGCTACATGTTTTCCACGAAAACACTCGAGACATCAACACATGTCACAAACTGGGGATGCTCATTGGGTATTGCTTTGGCAGTTTACAACGTTCGACGTACACTACGCTCGTTATAAGAAAGTGTTATAAGGATGAGGCGGTTAGTAAATACAAGGAGTAATGGTGAAATGTTTCTTTTTATGGAACATCAATTCCAAGAGTTACCGGTTACCACCTTGATAGACGCATTTATGTGTCTATTTTGATCTCAATTGTATATATTGTTAGTGCTCGATTCTGTACTTATTTGGTTATTTTATGTCTTTGTAGGTGTTTTTGGAGAAATAAGCTTTTGCGGGAAAATTGGCTCGAAAAGTGGTATTTGCGCTCGTGGGAGAAAATTACTATACGGACCCCCATTTTGAATAAGGGGTACTCAATTATTAAGGGGCATCCAATTGATAAGGGCTATCCTCTTTACTACTCACCACCATTTTCTATTCGCACCCAACAATGGATTAGGGGGACACCCTTCTTCTTCACGGTTTCAAATCCTCAAAATTGGCGGGAAATGTGAGCAGCGAAGGTTAAGAATTAGGGTTGGATTTTTATACAGAATTAAAGAAAATTCAATCGCTGTTTTTATCAGGATGGACTGGATTGGGCCAAACAATGTTGGTATAGGTGATCAAATGGACCGAACTGGGCTAGATATTGATTTGACGCAAAACAGGGGTGAGGATATTTACTCATACCTTGGATTGAATTTGGGAAGTTGTTATCAGATTTCGTCGTGGATTCTGTTATGTTTGGGAATGTTTAGATCATATAGGTACTGTAATAGGTTTGGTTTCGAAGAAAAAAGACTGGTTTAATCGGTTCACGATGAAACAGGCTACGTGAAACATGGAAATAAGAAAGTTTATCGAGATAGTTTGGTTGGAAATTACGTGCAAGTTTGGAGAGGATATTTTGTTTGGATTCTTCTAGGGTTAATTACCGGATTTAGATGAGTTTGGAAAAAAATTAAAACACGCGTGAAGGAAGAGATAAAAAAGGAAATTTCCGTGACTTTCGAGTGAATAAAAAGGATTTAATCGAGTTATGATCGGCCTGTCGTATATATAAAAGGTGGATAGGAATTCCATAGGGGGTATCGGTAGTTTGGGGACCGAGAAGAGAGATTTAGAGCACCACAGAGGCTCGAAAAAATATCCAGGGAAGCTGCAGGCAAGACTGCCGGAGACGAAGAAGAACACGAAGAATAGATCACATCTTATAAAACATCAGTCATCTTTTCTTTGTAACAGACACCAAATTGTAACAGTGACGTCTGTAGCAGTAATACAACGTTACGAATTTCAGTCTATTATATTTTCTTTAATAAAACACCTATTCAGCCATGGATTATTATTTTGAGCGAATGTTTGAGAACATGAGCTAAACCCCAACGCTGGGACGATGGAGGAAACCCTATTTCACAATAGTTTGGTAACTATAATTGATTCTTTATGACTTTTGCACCTGTTTTAATTGATTTATGATTTTTCTTGATTAGTTGTGATTTTGTTTGATGATGTATGCTGGGTCTAAGTACTTTTGATGCGTCATGCTTGTGATTTACATCTAACGCTTTATAAAATCTACTTTTGGAAAAGAAAAGAGTCAACAAAAGAGCTAGAATTGTTATGAATCATTATATGAACCAATTGAATTTGATTAGTGGTGAAGTCCGGAGTCTCAGTAACCTCTCGATATTGTGACTATTTTTGTGTACACATTTCTCTTTTTTTATTCTTTTCTATTTTTAAGTCTTAAACCAAATCTCTACAAGTCTGAGAAACGAACTTTTACTTATCACTTGAAAAACGCATCAATTTTTGGCGCCGCCGACGCGGACTTGTTTTTAGGGTTTCAGATTTTTTTATTATTATTATTTTTGTTCTTTTTTATGTTTTTGGGTATTTATCTTTGTATACAGGTTCTGGATCATAAAGAAAATTGAGCCAAAGAGTTTGGTGATTTCATAAAGACTTGGAGCTAAAGATTAAAGCAAAAAGAACAGAAAAGAAGACAATTTTATTTTAGAAAATTTTAGTTTAGGGTTTGTTTATTTTATTTTAGAAAAAAAAAACTGTATTAGGGTTTATCATTTTTGTAATTTTTCTTTTCTTTTTGAACTTTTGGACTTTTGGACATTATTTTTTTATCACCCTACGGAAGAGTACTTTAAATATAAACTGTTTGCAGAGAAGGAGGACAATTACGATATTGTCTCTGCACCTTGGGTTCGTACACTTGACATCGGAGTCAGTGGCCCGAGTCGACTACAACCGATTCATCCCCCGTCTGGAACGGGAGGTAAGATTCTAAACACTCGCGAATCCCCTGTCAGCGAGTTAAAAGACTCCTTCGTATGCATATATGTTGAGGACTGAATACGGACATTTATTTTTCTAGTAAAGGGAAAGGCCTGGCCATACAAGATAAGGGTTCGGATTTTATCACCGTTCTCTTCTTGCTCGCTTTAGGAACACGTAACCTATGCGAACCTAACCCTAAAATTTTGACTAGAACGAGACCGATAGGGTAACGAGCTTAACAGGAAAGTCATTCGAAAAATATTGGTTACTCTTTTAAGCATACTTCGAAGTTCTTGACGGTTTCTGTAAGTTGAATGCGTGACTGCGCCTCCTTGTAATATCGGTGAGGCCTTGGGTATCAAAGCTCCACCCAGCTTCCCTCGCCTGTATTCAACTTACTTTAACTCGGATTGATTCCAGAGGGGTTTGCTTAAATGGTAACGAATTCTCGTTCGAAGGATTAGAATCTGGTCTAGAATCAATCTAAGTGGAGCCATCATGCTTTTTGTTTGCTAGAAATCAATAGGTTTGATTTGGTTGAGTCGGCCTTGATCTGTGTTTGCTTACCCTTCCAATTTAGAAAATTCTATTGTATGCCTGAACGTAAAAGAGACGCACTAGGTAGATTTGTTAAAGAGAAACCTAGTAGTTCGAAGCGTCTCGATTACCTTAATCTAGAGAGACCGACTTTTGAAGAGTCTGTTTTTGAACCCTTTGACTGAGGAGAGAATCCCTGTTGCTCCGATAGCGCCAGAAATAACAACTTTGAAAGCTTTGTTGAATCCAACTAGGACTACTCGTCCCTCATGTATCAGGTTAGCTGAGACGGAAACAACTTATGAACTTAAACCTGGGACCTTACAGCTGCTCCCAATCTTTTTAAGGAAAGAAAATGAAAACCCTTATTTCCATGTTAGGGACTTTGAGGAAATTTGTAGTACCTTCAGGATTAGAAACCTAGATGATGATGCTTTGAAACCTAGGTTATTCCCCTTTTCCCTGAAAGATAAAGCTAAATCGTGGTTATATAGTTTGGCTTCCGGGTCAATCGAAACGTATGAACAACTTACATCTTCCTTTTTGAACAAGTTTTTCCCTAGGCACAAAACATCATCTATTAGGACGCAAATCTGCACGTTTTCTCAACAAGAGGGAGAAAATTTGTATAGGTATTTGGAAAGGTTCAATGATTTATTAGCCCAATGTCCTCATCATGGTTTAGAGAAGGTTAGGTTAGTTCAGATCCTTTATGAGGGTTTAGATTATCCCACCACAACCATAGTAGAATCTATGTGTACTGGTGGATTTGAGAACCAAACAGTTGATGACGCGATGACATATTTGCATGAAGTCGTCGAAAAGACCCAACAATGGGAAAGTAGTAGAGGACCCCAGAAAAAAATTCTTCTCGGCAGAGGAAACGTTAATAGGATAGAAGGAGGCTATGAATCAGATGCCAAAATTGCTGCTATAGCGAAAAGGTTAGAAGCTTTAGAAGTGGGTAACACTAGTGGTAGAGTGGAGCCTTTTTTGGAAGGCCAGAATAATGAAGAGCAAGCCAATGCTCTATATAATAACACTAGGTTTGATAATCGTCAGAAGTTTGACCCATATTCAGAAACCTATAATCCTGGTTGGAGAAACCATCCGAACTTTTCATGGTCTAAGAGCCAGAGTCAGGGTCAGTCTAATATTTCTAATGCTCCCCCAGGTTTTGGCTACACTAGGAATACATCAGGACCAGAAAATAAAACGACTAGATTAGAGGAATCTATTAAGATGTTAGCAAAAACTCAGGAAATGTTAGCACAGAGCCATGTTAGTTTTCAACAGGAAACTAAGCAGAATTTTTAAACTAATGCTTAGAGCCTTGCTAAGTTAGAACTTCAAGTCGGCCAAATAGCTAAGACCTTAAGTGAGAGAGATAATGGTAGGTTCCCTATTCATACTAATCCCAATCCTAGAGGAGTTCATGAAGTAGGTACAAAACCATCGAATAAATTGAATGCTATTAGAACCCTTAGGAGTGGTAGAATAGTAGAAATCAGGTAACCATGCCCGATAGTGAACATACTGTAGTTCACCCCTCAGGACCACTAGCTAAGGAAACTGATAAAATTTCTGATGATGCCAACTCAGTTCCTGAGAGGTCTGATTCTGTGCCTAGAGCCCCATTTCCTCAGCTATTAGTACCAACAAAGAAGGAATCGAACTTTAATGACATATTGGAGGTTTTTAAGCAAGTTACCATAAACCTTCCTTTATTAGATGCAATTAGGAAAATTCCTGCTTATTCCAAGTTCCTTAAGGATATGTGTACGCGAAATCGAAAACTTAGCGTCCATAAGAAAGCCTTTTTAGCTAGTCACGTAAGTTCAATTATTCAAAACACTACAACTCCAAAGTACAAAGACCCAGGTTCCCCTACCATTGCTTGTACAATAGGTAAACACCGGGTAGAAAAAGCTTTACTTGACTTAGGAGCCAATGTGAACCTACTTCCGTACCATGTGTACTTACAACTAGGACTTGGTGAAATGAAACCTACTCAGATAACACTGCAGTTAGCTGATAGGTTTGTTAAAATTCCTCGAGGTGTTATTGAGGATGCCCTTATTGAGGTCGACAAGTTTATCTATCCAGTGGATTTCGTGGTCCTAGATACACAACCTGTCCCTGACCCAGAGAACCAGATACCTGTGATTTTAGGTCGCCCGTTTTTAGCTACGTCGAATGCGATCATTAACTGTCGAAATGGTGTGATGAATTTATCTTTTGGTAATATGACTATGAATATTTTTGATGTCAGTAAGCTACCTTATGAGCTAGATGACACATGTGTTGAAGAGGTGAACATGATAGAAGCCTTAGTTCAGAAGTCATTACCAAACATTTTATTTGAAGACCCATTAGAAAGTTGTCAATCCCATTTTGTTTTAGATTTTGATGATGATAGCACTACTGAACAAGTGAATGCTCTATTAGATTCTACCCCTGTGTTAGACACTGATAGATGGAAAGCTAGGTTCGAACCGTTACTAGTTTCTGAGACTACCCTAATTCCTTCTTTAGAAGAGCCCCCAAAGTTGGACCTTAAACCACTACCCGATACTCTACAGTATGTGTTTTTAGGCCCATCTGAGACTTTACTTGTGATTGTATCTTCCGATTTGGATATTAATCAGGAAAGTAGGCTAGCAAAAGTACTTCAAGACAATAAGGAAGCTTTAGGGTGGACAATAGCAGACATTAAGGGTATAAGTCCTACTGTGTGTATGCAACAGATTCATTTAGAGGAAGACTCCAAACCTTCTAGGGAGATGCAACGTCGAATGAACCCTAACATGAAAGAGGTAGTTCGAAAAGAGGTGCTTAAGTTGTTATATGCGGGTATTATTTACCCAATTTCATACAGTAAGTGGGTCAGCCCTGTTCAGCTTATCCCCAAGAAATCAGGTATCCCTGTAGTCCAGAATGATAATAATGAATTAATCCCAACCCGAGTGACCACGGGATGGCGTGTGTGTATTTACTATAGGAAATTGAACAAGGTCACAAGGAAGGATCACTTTCCCCTTCCTTTTATCGACCAAATGCTAGAACGATTAGCTGGACATAGTCACTATTGCTTCTTAGATGGCTACTCTGGTTATAATCAGATCGTTATTTCCCAGAAGACCAAGAGAAAACCACTTTTACCTGTCCCTTTGGTACCTTTGCGTATAGACGCATTCCTTTCGGGATTTCTAATGCCCCTGCGACTTTTCAGCGTTGCATGATGAGCATATTTTCTGACATGGTAGAACGATTTTTAGAGGTCTTTATGAATGATTTTTCAGTATTTGGTTCATCTTTTGATGAGTTCTTGCATCATTTGACATTAGTGTTGACTAGGTGTAAGGAAAAGAATTTAGTTCTTAATTGGGAAAAATGCCATTTCATGGTTGAATCAGGAATTGTCTTAGGGCACATCGTTTCTTCAAAGGGTATAGAGGTAGACAAAGCCAAAATTGACCTCATTAAGACTCTACAGGTCCCAAAAATTGTAAAAGATATTAGGTCATTCTTAGGGCATGCAGGTTTTTACCGTCGATTCATTAAGGATTTTAGCTTGATTTCTAGACCTCTTTGCAATTTGCTTGCAAAAGATGTTAAGTTTGTCTTTGATGATGCTTGCTTAAAGGCTTTTGATAAGCTTAAAACTTTACTCACTACTGCCCCGATAGTCCAGGCACCTAACTGGAACCTACTCTTTGAAATTATGTGTGATGCTTCAGATTATGCTATAGGCGTTGCGCTAGGTCAGCGAGAAAACAAATTACTCCATGTGATTTACTATGCTAGCAAAACTCTGAATGATGCCCAAATGAACTATACAACTACCGAGAAGGAATTTCTAGCCATCGTGTTTGCCTTGGATAAGTTTAGATCTTATTTATTAGGTTCTAAGATCTTAATCTATACTGATCATGATGCTTTGAAATACCTTTTGTCTAAGAAGGATACCAAACCTAGATTGATTAGATGGATCCTTTTTTTACAAGAATTTTGTCCAGACATTAGAGACAAAAAGGGTGCAGAGAATGTGGTAGCAGACCACTTGTCTAGGCTAGTTGTTAGTTCCCCTAATAATTCCCTTCCTATAAGGGATAGTTTTCCTGATGAACAATTGTTCTTTGTTTCCCAATCACCTTGGTATGCAAATATAGTGAATTATTTTGTTACTGGTCGAATTCCTCAACATTGGGGTAATCAAGATCATTCTAGGTTTTTAGCCGAGGTTAAGCATTTCTTTTGGGACGATCCTTATCTGTTTAAGTATTGTCCGGATCATATTATTAGGAGATGTGTATTTGAGAGTGACCAGTCTAGTATTATCTCCTTTTGTCATGAACATGCATGTGGGGGTCATTTTAGTGCTAAGAAAACTGCTGCTAATATTTTACAGTGTGGATTTTACTGGCCTTCGTTGTTTGAAGATTCCCATAGTCATTGTGTTTCTTGTGAGCGTTGCCAGAAGTTAGGAACCATTTCCCGTAGAAATATGATGCCTTTGAACCCTATTTTAGTGATTGAGGTCTTTGATGTGTGGGGAATTGATTTTATGGGTCCATTTCCTATTTCGTTTGGTTATCTTTACATACTTGTCGCTGTAGACTATGTGTCTAAGTGGGTTGAGGCGGTTCCGTATAAAACAAATGACCACAGGGTCGTAGTCCAGTTTTTGAAAGAGAATATACTTACATGTTTTGGTACGCTGCGAGCTATATTTAGTGATGGAGGTTCACACTTTTGTAATAGACCGTTTGCTTTTTTAATGAAACAATACGGTATTACCCATAAAGTAGCAACCCCATATCACCCTCAGAATAGTGGTCAGGTAGAGGTTTCCAATAGGGAAATTAAACGTGTTCTAGAGAAAACAGTTAATCCAAATAGGAAAGACTGGTCGTCGAGGCTTACTGATGCCTTATGGGCTTACCGTACTGCCTTTAAGACACCCATTGGAATGTCACCTTATCGTTTAGTATTTGGCAAGGCATGTCACCTGCCTGTTGAGTTAGAGCATCGAGCCTATTGGGAAATTAAGAACTTAAACTTTTCACTTGACAAGGAAGGAGCTCAAAGAAAGCTCCAGCTCAATGAGTTGGAAGAGATTCGTAGAGATGCATACGATAGTGCTAAGGATTATAAGAACAAAATGACACTAGTGCATGATAGGAATATTTTACGAAAGTCATTTTCTCCAGGTCAAAAAGTTCTTCTATATGACACTCGGTTGCATCTATTCCCCGGGAAGTTGCGCTCTCGATGGACCGGTCCTTTTGTGGTCCGTACTGTTTTTTCTCACGACGCTGTTGAGATTGAGACACCAGATGGTAGTAGTTCTTCGAAGGTTAACGGTCAGCGATTGACGCCCTTTATAGAGCCTTTTCCTACAGGTGATGTTGAGGAGGTCCCTCTGGAGGACCCTGTTTACCTTGATTGACCATCGAGGCGATTTTGTATGTTGTATATTATTTTTGTAGGTTTTTGGTTACACTTCACCCAGGTACTATCTTTCTGAATTCTCTCTTTACTATTTCCTCATGTTACTTATATTTTTGGTACTGTTCTTTAATTAGAAACATTGAGGACAATGTTAGATTTAAGTTTGGGGGTGGGGTAAAACTTTTTGTTACCTTTTCGTTGCAATAAATAAACTCCAGAGCCTAGAAAATTATCCTTATTAAGGATGACACTACCCAATCTAAGTGGATGGAAGCATTTTGGTTGTAGGAGTTGAGGGACCAATCTGATTAGATGGAAACATCTAAAGAGTCTATTCATAAAAGCACAGAGCTCAGGTGTTAGAAATAACATGGTAGTTTCGCCATGTCTCACTGAGTCCTTTTCACTTCCATTTTTATTTTTTTATTTTTAAAATATGTTTCTCTAAGTGATTAGATGGGGCTCACGATTCAAGTTGTTACCATTGTTAGGGTGAAATAGAGTGATTGAGATAGCCATAAAAAAAAAGAGAGAGAAATTGAGACCATACTAACTGGAATAAATTCAATAAAGTCGACCACTGGAACCCTTGTATATGCCAGTTGTGTTGACCTAGAGTTAGGATTATCGACCACTGGTACCCTTGTATATGCCAGTGTGTTGATATTATTCAGATCGGTATCTCAGTCTATTAGGATAGGTTCATTATGGTAGTGGCCTTCAGACAGATATGAGAAACACCGTTCACCTTAGTCAACATCAAAACCATCTATGTTTTTCTATATCCATCTTCTTAATCTATCCATGTGATTTGTTTGATTCTGAGTTTGGATGCGACTATCTGAGTAGAGCTCTGTCACTTTATATGAATTTTAGTATGCTTGAGTGCGAACTCGTGTACATCAATTGGAATTTCGCATCAGGGTACTTCCTCCTGTAGTCAATAAGTATGCCAACCAAGGAGATTCTTTAGTGCCTTCCAAGGTTCTGTGTAGATAGTTAGGGTCTGGAGTGTAAAGGTTTTGTGGGTCTATCTTTGGTAATCCCTCCGGAGACAACACTCCGCCACTAGGGCCACCTAGGGGTTTAAAGGCTTGTTGCATACGCTAAATGCAACCGACGATGCCTGCGACAGTGAGTTAGGATTTTATTTTCTAGATTTGATTTGCTCGAGGACTAGCAAATAATAAGTTTGGGGGTATTTGATAGACGCATTTATGTGTCTATTTTGATCTCAATTATATATATTGTTAGTGCTCAATTCTGTACTTATTTGGTTATTTTATGTCTTTGTAGGTGTTTTTGGTGAAATAAGCTTTTGCGGGAAAATTAGCTCGAAAAGTGGTATTTTCGCTCGTGGTAGAAAATTACTATACCGACCCCCATTTTGGATAAGGGGTACTCAATTACTAAGGGGCATCCAATTGATAAGGGCTATCCTCTTTACTACTCACCACCATTTGCTATTCGCACCCAACAATGGATTAGGGGGACACCCTTCTTCTTCACGGTTTCAAATCCTCAAAATTGGCGGGAAATGTGAGCATCGAAGGTTAAGAATTAGGGTTGGATTTTTAAAAACATTTAAAGAAGATTCAATCGCTGATTTTTATCAGGATGGACTGGATTGGGCCAAACAATGTTGATATAGGTGATCAAATGGACCGAACTGGGCTAGATATTGATTTGAAGCAAAACAGGGGTGAGGATATTTACTCATCCCTTGGATTGAATTTGGGAAGTTGTTATCGGATTTCGTCGTGGATTCTGTTATGTTTGGGCATGCTTAGATCATATAGGTACTGTAATAGGTTTGGTTTCGAAGAAAAAAGACTGGTTTAATCGGTTCACGATGAAACAGGTTACGTGAAACATGGAAATAAGAAAGTTTATCGAGATAGTTTGGTTGGAAATTACGTGCAAGTTTGGAGAGGATATTTTGTTTGGATTCTTCCAGGGTTAATTACCGGATTTAGAAGAGTTTGGACAAAATCAAAACACGCGTAAAGGAAGAGATAAAAAAGGAAATATCTGTGACTTTCGAGTGAAGAAAAAGGATTTAATCGAGTTATGATCGGCCTGTCGTATATATAAAAGGTGGAGAGGAATTCCATAGGGGGTATCGGTAGTTTGGGGACCGAGAAGAGAGATTTAGAGCACCACAGAGGCTCGGAAAAATATCCAGGGAAGCTGCAGGCAAGACTGCCGGAGAAGAAGAAGAACATGAAGAATAGATCACATCTTATAAAACATCAGTCATCTTTTTCTTTGTAACAGACACCAAATTGTAACAGTGACGTCTGTAACAGTAATACAACGTTACGAATTTCAGTCTATTATATTTTCTTTAATAAAAAACCTATTGAGCCATGGATTATTATTTTGAGCGAATGTTTGAAAACATGAGCTAAACCCCAACGCTGGGACGATGGAGGAAACCCTATTTCACAATCGTTTGGTAACTATAATTGATTCTTTATGACTTTTGCACCTGTTTTAATTGATTTATGATTTTTCTTGATTAGTTGTGATTTTGTTTGATGATGTATGTTTGGTCTAAGTACTTTTGATGTGTCATGCTTGTGATTTACATCTAACGCCTTATATAATCTACTTTTGAAAAAGAAAAGAGTCAACAAAAGAGCTAGAATTGTTACAAATCATTATATGAACCAATTGAATGTGATTAGTGGTGAAATCCAGAGTCTCGGTAAACTCTCGATATTGTGACTATTTTTGTGTACACATTTCTCTATTTTTATTCTTTTTTCTATTTTTAAGTCTTAAACCAAATCTCTACAAGTCTGAGAAACGAACTTTTACTTATCACTTGAAAAACCCATCACACCTCCTCCCATTTACTCACCCGTTTTCCATTTCTTAATGAGACCAGTGTACGTTTCACTTTGACTTGTATAAATAGGCATTACCTATTTCCACCGAACAACAGGTTCAGGTCAGGAGGATACAACACTCAGAAAATATTTGCTAGCTTTCCATCTGTTAGCTTCCCACTTTCTGATACAAGTCGTGAAACAACTACTCTTCCAGAATCAACTATTCTGGTCTCAACACTTTATTCGCTTCCCTCCCCAAAACCAACCCTTCTCTTTCACTTTGTGACCGAAACAAGTCTGGAACGACCATTTCTTGGTTTAGGCCGGATTTGTACAGATTGATCTCTCGAATCTAAAGTACTCCCTTGCGGTACATTGTTTAGGGTTTAAATTCGTTTCTCACCGACACACCCGAAATTACCAAAATCAGCAGAAACCGTTTTCACCCTCAAACAATTGGCGACCACAGTGGGGATTGGTCTTTCGGTTACAATGTCAATTTTTAATCCTCGATCTCATACTTCTACCCAGACGTCAGGACGGTAGAGGAAAACGATCCGCTCAGGGATCGACGACTCAGCTACCAGACGACCCGATACGATCCACTCAGGGATCGACGACTCGGTTACCAGACGACCCGATTACCATTTATGACACGGCAAGGGGCGACTGGGGACTTCCTAGAGGTTAAAAGAAAACGAACCGCACATAGACCATGTAGTTTGGAACAAAGATTGAGAATTCTTGAATTTCAAAAATTGTATCATGATGATGAGGATAGTGATGATGAAGAATCTGAAATATGTGGGAATAGTGATCAGGAATTTGTTACCCCAGTTGAGCCTTATAATGATTATATTATTTCTGGTTCAGATGCTAATAATTTTAAAAATTATTCACCTATTCAAAAGGACGAGGATTTGACTAGAGATACCCCCGTTTCAGACGATGTAGTATGTCCTGTTTACGAAAACGATGATGGTTTAGAGGAACCAGTTTATCTTGAGATCGAGTCAAACGATTTAGAAACAATAGTCTTAGATGAACTCGTAGAGATTAGCGAGGATGAACCTGACTTAGAAAAATCAATTGCCGACCTAGAAATTAGGGTGGTTATGACCAGTCTATCTAGAGACGTCGAAAACTCTAAGTTTGGGGGTGAGTATCATTCTCCATGTGCTTTAACTCTTAGTAAGGTCCCTCACTTGGGACTTGACATCAATGCCTCAACCATCTTACAAGATTATCTTCATAATCGTTTTCCAGAACCTAATGATATCCAACAAGAGTCTCAACTGTTAGAAACCCATCCTCTGGTTGATGTGGTTAACCCAGGCAATAATACCAAGATTGATTTTGTTTTCCCACCAAATAGTTTTCTTCCATATGTGGGAACATATAGATTTCAAATGTGTCGAATATTAAGTTGTGAGACTAAACCTAAATGCTTTAGGAAATTAGAATCGACACATTTGCTTAAGAATGACCACTACTCTCACTGTGGTCAATTATATAAGTCAAACCTGATTGACTTAAAGGATCCTCAGTTATTTAGGTTATTATTATTTTGTGATTCTAAGTTCTTATTTGAGTATTTCCAGACTCTAGGACCTAATAATTTGGATCCAACCTATGAGGAAATGCATCCGAGGAAAATATTTTATTTAGACCCTTTCATAGAACCTGAACCTGAACCGCAATTAGATATAAATATCTTAATCAGGAAACTAGATAAGGGCATGTTATTCTTGTTCACTTTCTTGGGTTATTGTAGTTTCCTCTGGTCAGCTCTTTTTCGTTTTGAAGACCCACAATTATTTCGACTGTTACTTTATGGTTCGAGTTGACTAATCCTTTCCTAAGTCTGGCTGAAGACTTTAAACTTAGCACTTCTTGGGAGGTAACCCAATATTCTTGCAACACGGTAATATCTTTCCTTATCTCTTTTGCTTCAAATGGTAACAGTTTCTCCTTGTTCATGCTTTTAATTTCATCTTTAGAACATTGAGGACAATGTTAGATTTAAGTTTGGGGGTATGGGAGAAACT
>NC_039359.1:80799335-80805980 GCF_003573695.1 Papaver somniferum | reverse complement strand
TTATTTTGCCAAAGTCGATTCTCAAAACATTGGTTGTAAATGTTAAGCATGGAACATCAAATCACCTAAGCTAAGCATGACCCATCTAATCAAATAACACCCAATTTAATCAAATCATATTTCAATTAATTTTTAATGCAAAAGTCTTAAAAAGAATTAATAAAATTACCCATTTATGAAGCTCGGCCTCCTCCATCGCCCCAGTGTTGGGGTTTAACTCATCATAGTAAAAATGCTCTCAAAATATTTCATTTATGCTCAAAAGTGTTTTACAATGAAGAGAAATACAAGAAATTGATGTAAAACAGAACTCTGCGACCCACAGAAAGCGTCCATAATCAACGATAGAGCTGAGGTGCTGTTGTCGTTGAAGAACTACGACCCAGAACGGACAGTCGATGTTTCTGTTGATAAACGACTGATGCTGCGAGTCCGTTCTTCGTGTTCTTCAGGCGTGTTAATGGCAGCAGCAGCAGCAGCAGGTAACTTCTCTGCAACTCCTCCTGCGCCTCTCTGCTCGCCTCCAAACCTCCCCAAACTCTCGACAACCATTCTAGTAGACCCAAAGATCATATTTATACTCAAAGACACGCTGAAATCCCTCGCCATAACTCCAAATAATTCGTCTTTACTCGGCAGTGAATAACATTATTTTTGAATATTTTCTTACCAGATTTAGAATTTCACACGTAAACTTGGATCCTGCACGCTCTAGTAAGGCTTATACATGCCTCATAAGTCATCCAACTCCTCCAAAACACTTCCATGCACAACCAAAACACACACAACACCGTGTACAGGTCGTGTTCACTCCGTGTAGCTCTGTTTTGAGCTCGAGAATCAAATCGATATTTCCAGCCAATTCCGATCAAATTCGACACCCAAACTATCTTCCTTAGGCTAAATCACATCTTTCTACCAAAATTCAGCCATTGAATCGACCTAGCACTACTTCATTTATTTGATCGAAAATTCTCCTGTGTGTGAACATTTTTCCCGCCAATTTTGAGAATTTATATTGTTGAAGAAGGTGCCCCTTATCCTGGACTGGGGTGCGAATAGCAGATGCCTTGGGGGTGACCTGGGGGTGCCCCTTAGTAATTAGGTTACCCCTTATCCAAACTTGGGAGTCCGAATAACACGTGCCCTCCGGGTGCCAAAATCAACTTTTCGAGCCGAATTTTCTTAAAATATTTATTTCCAAAAAATACCTACAAATACATAAAATAACAAAATTAGTACAAAATCGAGTGCCAACAATATATAGTATTGAGATCAAATTAGACACAAAAATGTGTCTATCATGTATTCCTTAAGGTGAGTCATTGATTGAGGACGAATTTGGACTGTTTTTAAATTCCTAGTAAAGGGAAAGGCCTGGCCAATACAAGATAAGGGTTTGGATTTCATCACCGCTCCCTTCTTGCCCGCCTTAGGAAAACAAAACCTAACGCGAACCCAAGATTTAAATTTGGAATAGAACGAGACCGATAGGGTAACGAGCTTAATAGGAAACTCGTTCGAAAAATATTGGTTGCTCTTTAAGCACACTCCAAAGTTCATGATGGTTTCTGTGAGTTGAATGCGTGACTGCGCCGCCTTGTGATAGCGGTGAGGCCTTGGGTATCAAAGCTCCACTGAGCTTCCCTCGCCTCAATTCAACTTACTTTGACTCGGATTGATTCCAGAGGGGTTTTCTCAAATTGCAACGAATTCCCTTTCGAAAGATAGAAGCTGGTCTAGAAACAATCTAAGTGGAGCCATCATGCTTTTTGTTTGCTAGAAATATTTAGGTTTGCTTTGGTGGAGTCGAGTCGGCCTTGTTTGTGATTGTATAGAATCCCTCTGTAGTTTATATTTCTTCGGTGATGAATCCTTTTCAGGAGACGCCACCTGAGATGACGTTACGAGAATATATGTCTAGAAATTCTCGTTATCAAGAGACGTCTTCGGAAATGACTCTTGGTGAATATATGCGTGGGCAGCGATATATGGATACTCCAACTTTTATTGAGGAATCACCTCTAACGATCTATGAGAAATATTATAAACATAGACCATGTAGTTTGGAACAAAGATTGAGAATTCTTGAATTTCAAAAATTGTATCATGATGATGAGGATAGTGATGATGAAGAATCTGAAATATGTGGGAATAGTGATCAGGAATTTGTTACCCCAGTTGAGCCTTATAATGATTATATTATTTCTGGTTCAGATCCTAATAATTTTAAAAATTATTAACCTATTCAAAAGGACGAGGATTTGACTAGAGATACCCCCGTTTCAGACGATGTAGTATGTCCTGTTTACGAAACCGATGATGGTTTAGAGGAACCAGTTTATCTTGAGATCGAGTCAAACGATTTAGAAACAATAGTCTTAGATGAACTCGTAGAGATTAGCGAGGATGAACCTGACTTAGAAAAATCAATTGCCGACCTAGAAATTAGGGAGGTTATGACTAGTCTATCTAGAGACGCCGAAAACTCTAAGTTTGGGGGTGAGTATCATTCTCCATGTGCTTTAACTCTTAGTAAGGTCCCTCACTTGGGACTTGACATCAATGCCTCAACCATCTTACAAGATTATCTTCATAATCGTTTTCCAGAACCTAATGATATCCAACAAGAGTCTCAAATGTTAGAAACCCATCCTCTGGTTGATGTGGTTAACCCATGCAATAATACCAAGATTGATTTTGTTTTCCCACCAAATAGTTTTCTTTCAATTGTGGGAACGTATAGATTTCAAATGTGTCACTTATTAAGTTCTGAGACTAAACCTAAGTACTTTAGGTTAATGGAATCGACACATTTTCCTAAGAATGACCACTACTCTCACTGTGGTCAACTATGTAAGTCATATCTGATTGACTTAGAGGATCCGCAATTATTTAGGTTATTACTTCGTGATTCTAAGTTCGTATTTGAGTTTTTACAGACTCTAAGACCTAGTGATTCGGATCCCATCTATGAAGAAACGCAGCCAATGAAAATATTCTATCAAGATCCTTTCATAGAACCTGAACCTGAACCACAATGGGACATAGGTATCCTCATCAGGAAACTAGATAAGGGTATGCAGTACATGTTCACTTTCTTGGGTTATTGTAGTTTCCTTTGGTCAGCTCTATTTAGTTTTGAAGACCCACAGTTATTTCGACTGTTACTTTATGGTTCGAGTTGACTAATCCTTTCCTAAGTCTGGCTGAAGACTTTAAACTTAGCACTTCTTGGGAGGTATCCCATGCTCAAGCGACACGGTAATATCTTTCCTTATCTCTTTTGCTTCATTGGTAACAGTTTCTCCTTGTTCATGCTTTTAATTTCATCTTTAGAACATTGAGGACAATGTTAGATTTAAGTTTGGGGGTATGGGAGAAACTTTTTAGTTGCATAATAAATAAACTCCAGAGCCTAGAAATTTATGCCTATTAAGGATTGCACTAACTAATCTAAGTGGATGGAAGCATTTTGGTTGTAGGAGTTGAGGAACCAATCTGATTAGATGGAAACATCTAAAGAGTCTATTCATAAAAGCACAGAGCTCAGGTGTTAGAAATAACATGATAGTTTCACCATATCTCGTTGAGTCCTTTTCACTTCTATTTTTATTTTATTTTGTTTTTAAACTATGTTTCTCTAAGTGATTAGGTGGGGCTCACGATTCAAGTTGTTACCAATGCTAGGGTGAATTGGAGTGATTGAGATACCAAAAAAAATGGTAGTTACCAAAAAGTTGAAAAAAAAAATTGAGACCAGACCATTTGACCAAAAGGAATAAATTCAATAAAGTCGACCACTGGTACCCTTGTATATGCCAGTTGTGTTGACCTAGAGTTAGGTTATCGACCACTGGTACCCTTGTATATGCCAGTGTGTTGATATTAGTCAGACTAGTATCTCAATCCATTAGGATAGGTTCGTTTTGGCGGAGGCCTTCAGACAGATATGGGAAACGCCGTTCACTTAGTAAACATCAAAACCATCTATGTTTTCTATATCCATCTTCTTGATCTATCCATGTGATTAGTTTTGACTCCGAATATGATGTCCATAGTGCAACTATCTGAGTAGAGCTCTGTCACTTTATATGAATTTTAGTATGCTTGAGTGCAAACTCGTGTACAACAATTGGAATTTCGCATCAGGGTACTTCTTCCTGTAGTCAATAAGTATGTCAACCAAGGAGATTCTTTAGTGCCTTCCAAGGTTCTGCGTAGATAGCTAAGGTCTGGAGTACAGGTTTTGTGGGTACACCTCTGGTAAACCCACCCGAGACTATAACTCGGCCACTAGGGCCACCTAGGGGTTTAAAGGCTTATTGCATACGCTAAATGCAATCGACGATGCCTGCGACAGTGAGTTAGGATTTTATTTTCTATTTGATTTGCTCGGGACTAGCAAATAATAAGTTTGGGGGTATTACATTTTGATAAAAGATTTTTTTTGGTGGTTGTAGTAATGATGATAAGGGGTATCGTTCAAACTCGAACTTGTGAAGGTAATGGATTTTTAGATTTAAAAATATATATACAAATATTGACAAATTGGTAGAGAGGTACTGGGACTAATGATTCGGCCAATCTTCATAACATAAGGCTTAATGATTTATTCTCAACAATAATAGCTCAAAACATATATGGACTCTTATTTTGCCAAAGTCGATTCTCAAAACATTGGTTGTAAATGTTAAGCATGGAACATCAAATCACCTAAGCTAAGCATGACCCATCTAATCAAATAACACCCAATTTAATCAAATCATATTTCAATTAATTTTTAATGCAAAAGTCTTAAAAAGAATTAATAAAATTACCCATTTATGAAGCTCGGCCTCCTCCGTCGCCCCAGTGTTGGGGTTTAACTCATCATAGTAAAAATGCTCTCAAAATAATTCATTGATGCTCAAAAGTGTTTTACAATGAAGAGAAATACAAGAAATTGATGTAAAACAGAACTATGCGACCCACAGAAGACGTCCAGAATCAACGACAGAGCTGAGTTGCTGTTGTCGTTGAAGAACTACGACCCACAATCGACAGTCGATGTTTCTGTTGATAAACGACTGCTGCTGAGAGTCCGTTCTTCGTGTTCTTCAGGCGTGTTAATGGCAGCAGGTAACTTCTCTGCAACTCCTCCTGCGCCTCTCTGATCGCCTCCAAACCTCCCCAAACTCTCGACTAAGGGTTTCTAACCTTTCTTTTATGTAAACCAACACTTATATAGCCTTCAGATTCCCTATAAACTCGATCAAATTCGAGAATAAATCTCTTATTCTTCACGTGCAGTTTGAACAATAATTCCATCTATCGATCTTTGTATGCGTCTGTGAGCTATTCTATTGCTCCCAAAATATTCTCTGACTTGAACTCAACTGTTTTGAAGTATATCCCACGCAAGAATCTCTCCCAAATCTTTCAAACCAATTCAAAACCCTAAACAGGGACCGTGTGCACTGTCTTGACTTTGTGTGGATTTTCTGACTTATCCATCCCAATTAGATGGGTATAATCGCTTCTAACAGGTCCCTTATGTCTTGTAGAGTCCGTGGGTACCAAATTTTCCCATTGAATCGCCTGATAGGTCGCTCAAATCCTTGATCCAAAACTGTTGACGCTGCTGCCTTTTTTCCCGCCAAAATTTTCTTTTGAATTTGAGAAGTTGACCTCCCCTTATCTGTGGCTGGTCTCCCTTTAGCAGATGCCTGGAAATGGGTCACCCCGTAGTAATTAGGTTACCCCTTATCCAAAATCAAGGGTCCGTATAGCAAGTGTCCTCTGGGGCATTTTCCGCATTTTTTTTTCGGGGTTCCTCCGGGGTATTTCTGGGATACTTCCGGTACACTTCTGAGGCGCTTCCGGTACGTTATCAATGGAGGTCCAAATGCCACATTTTTAGCCAAATTCGCCGCAAGAGATTATTTTCCAAAAACACCTACAAATACATAAAATAACCAAATAAGTACAATATCGAGTACTAACAATATATACAAATGAGCTATATTAGACACATAAATGCGTCTATCAAATACCTCCAAACTTATTATTTGCTAGTCCCGAGCAAATCAAAACTACAAAATAAATCCTAACTCACTGTCGCAGGCATCGTCGATTGCATTTAGCGTATGCAATAAGCCTTTAAACCCCTAGGTGGCCCTAGTGGCCGAGTTATAGTCTCGGGAGGGCTTACCAGAGATATACCCACAAAACCTGTACTCCAGACCTTAGCTATCTACGCAGAACCTTGGAAGACACTAAAGAATCTCCTTGGTTGGCATACTTATTGACTACAGGAAGAAGTACCCAGATGCGAAATTCCAATTGTTGTACACGAGTTTGCACTCAAGCATACTAAAATTCATATAAAGTGACAGAGCTCTACTCAGATAGTTGCACTATGGACATCATATTCGGAGTCAAACTAATCACATGGAAAGATTAAGAGATGGATATAGAAAAACATAGATGGTTTTGATGTTTACTAAGTGAACGGCGTTTCCCATATCTGTCTGAAGGCCTCCGCCAAAATGAACCTATCCTAATGGATTGAGATACTAGTCTGACTAATATCAACACACTGACATATACAAGGGTACCAGTGGTCGATAACCTAACTCTAGGTCAACACAACTGGCATATACA
>NC_039359.1:80686963-80799191 GCF_003573695.1 Papaver somniferum | reverse complement strand
GGTATCTCAATCACTCTAATTCACCCTAGCATTGGTAACAACTTGAATCGTGGGCCCCACGTATCACTTAGAGAAACATAGTTTAAAAACAAAATAAAATAAAAATAGAAGTGAAAAGGACTCAACGAGATATGGTGAAACTATCATGTTATTTCTAACACCTGAGCTCTGTTCTTTTATGAATAGACTCTTTAGATGTTTCCATCTAATCAGATTGGTTCCTCAAACTCCTACAATCAAAATGCTTCCATCCACTTAGATTAGTTAGTGCAATCCTCAGTAGGCATAAATTTCTAGGCTCTGGAGTTTATTTATTGCAAAAAGGTGACAAAAAGTGTTTCTTCCCCACCCCCAAACTTAAATCTTACATTGTGCTCAATGTTCTAAAGATGAAATTAAAAGCATGAACAAGGAGAAACTATTACCACTGGAGGGAAAAGAAATAAGGAAGGATATTACCGTATCACATGAACGCGGGAGCCTCCCAGGAAATGCTAAATTTATAGTCATTAGCTAGACATCAAATACCTCAAAAAGAATTCACCTTCCAAAGTCGTGTACCAATAGTCGAAATAATTGTGGGTCCATAAGACCAAATAGAACTGCCACAAATAGGAGACAAATGCTCAAGATCAGAAAAATGAGCAGATAGAGCACAACCTGATCTAAAGTTTCTCGCAAGACAACTGGATTTATATGAGGTTCCCACTTGGGCTTCATATGAGTGTCTCGGCAAACAGATTCATCCGAAAAACGGGTCTCTAACATATGGATTTTCTCCTGGACATTATCAGGCGGATCAGGTTGTGGAGTCTGAATACACTCAAGCGATACCTCAGATGCACTAGGCTTGAGTCCCAAGTTAGGGACTTCTATTGGGGATAATTGACAATCTCTACCCCCAAACTTAGAATTTTGGGTGCCTCTACAATGACTAGTCACAATGTTCCTAATTTCTAGACCATCAGCTTCTTGAAAAAGGTCAATTGCTTTCTCTAAGTCATAATCAGGTGGTTCATCCTCAGCTTGCTTCATATCTTCTATGGTCCACTCTAAGGCTTCCTTATTTTCTTGAAGCACGGTCTCTGGACTACTTTCCTGATCACTATCCAAATCGGAGGCTATAATCACAGGGAAAGACTCGGGTGGGCCTAAAAATGTATAATTAGACTCCAACTCAGGAGGCTCTTTTAAATAAGGTATTAAGATAGACTCAGAAGCTAGTAATGGTTCGAACCTATCTTTACATATATCAATATCTAACATAGGAACAGAATCCAACAGAGCATTTACTTGTTCAATGTTACTATCATCGTCGAAATCCAGGCTAAAATGGGATAAACAACTCTCCAATGTATTTTCCGGTACGATGTTTGGTAATGACTCCTGAACTAAGGTTCCTATCATGTTCACCTCTTCAATACATGTGCTATCTAGCTCAGAATGTAGCTTGTTTACATTAAAAATATTCAGCTCAATAGTCATATTACCAAAAGATAGATTCATAATACCATTTCGACAGTTTATGATCGCATTAGACGTAGCTAAGAATGGGCGACCTAAAATCACAGGTATTTGGTTCTCTGGCTCGGGGACAGGTTGGGTATCTAGGACCACGAAATCCACTGGATAAATAAACTTGTCGACCTCAATAAGAACATCCTCGATCACACCACGAGGGATTTTAACGGACCTATCAGCTAACTGGAGTGTTATCTGGGTAGGTTTCATCTCACCAAGTCCTAGCTTAAGGTACACATGATATGGCAGTAAGTTCACACTGGCTCCTAAGTCAAGCAACGCTTTCTCAACACGGTACTTACCTATTGTACAAGAAATGGTAGGGGTATCGTTCAAACTCGAACTTGTGAAGGTAATGGATTTTTAGATTTAAAAATATATATACAAATATTGACAAATTGGTAGAGAGGTACTGGGACTAATGATTCGGCCAATCTTCATAACATAAGGCTTAATGATTTATTCTCAACAATAATAGCTCAAAACATATATGGACTCTTATTTTGCCAAAGTCGATTCTCAAAACATTGGTTGTAAATGTTAAGCATGGAACATCAAATCACCTAAGCTAAGCATGACCCATCTAATCAAATAACACCCAATTTAATCAAATCATATTTCAATTAATTTTTAATGCAAAAGTCTTAAAAAGAATTAATAAAATTACCCATTTATGAAGCTCGGCCTCCTCCGTCGCCCCAGTGTTGGGGTTTAACTCATCATAGTAAAAATGCTCTCAAAATAATTCATTGATGCTCAAAAGTGTTTTACAATGAAGAGAAATACAAGAAATTGATGTAAAACAGAAATATGCGACCCACAGAAGACGTCCAGAATCAACGACAGAGCTGAGTTGCTGTTGTCGTTGAAGAACTACGACCCACAATCGACAGTCGATGTTTCTGTTGATAAACGACTGCTGCTGAGAGTCCGTTCTTCGTGTTCTTCAGGCGTGTTAATGGCAGCAGCAGCAGCAGCAGGTAACTTCTCTGCAACTCCTCCTGCGCCTCTCTGATCGCCTCCAAACCTCCCCAAACTCTCGACAAAACCTTTTCTAACTTCTCTACACCTCTTATATACTTCACAGCTCAAAGAAATCCCGATAGAATCTCTTTTTTTTTCTTCTCTGCCGTTGAAACAATAATCACCTCTGTCAGTGTTTGTACGCGTCTGTTAGCTATAAAATAGCCACCAAACTCTTCCTATGACTTGAACAGGACCAAATACATGATTATACAGCGTAAAACTCTCCCAAAATCTCCACAAAATCTTTGAAAGTGCACAACAGGACACGTCTCTCTGTTTTAACTTTGATTGCTTCTCCCGGATATTCTAGCCCAATTAAGCCCATGAAATCATCCATACTAGAATTGTATATCCATATCACGTCCATCCCATGAGAATCAGTGATTTAATCTCATTAAAACTCGTCCGAAAATCCAACCCTAAATCTGTCTGGTGAAAGAAAATTTTCCCGCCAAAATTTGTTTTCAAACGGTGAAGGTGACCTCCCCCTTATCCAGTTCTGGTGTCCCTTTAGCACATGTCCGAATTGGGTTACCCCTTATCCATAGTGAGAGTCCGAATAACACTTTCCCCTTGGGTGCAAATAGTAATTTTTCTGGGATATTTTCAACACTTTTTCAGGGTTCCTCCGGGGTATTTCTGGGGTGCTTCCAACATACTTCTGGGGTGCTTCTGGTACGTTATCTACGGAGGTTCAAATGCCACATTTTGAGCCAATTTCGCCGCAAAAGCTTATTTCTCCAAAAACACCTACAAAGACATAAAATAACCAAATAAGTACAAAATCGAGCACTAACAATATAAACAATTGGGACAAATTAGACACATAAATGTGTCTATCAAATACCCCCAAACTTATTATTTGCTAGTCCCGAGCAAATCAAAACTACAAAATAAAATCCTAACTCACTGTCGCAGGCATCGTCGATTGCATTTAGCGTATGCAATAAGCCTTTAAACCCCTAGGTGGCCCTAGTGGCCGAGTTATAGTCTCGGGAGGGCTTACCAGAGATATACCCACAAAACCTGTACTCCAGACCTTAGCTATCTACGCAGAACCTTGGAAGGAACTAAAGAATCTCCTTGGTTGGCATACTTATTGACTACAGGAAGAAGTACCCTGATGCGAAATTCCAATTGCTGTACACGAGTTTGCACTCAAGCATACTAAAATTCATATAAAGTGACAGAGCTCTACTCAGATAGTTGCACTATGGACATCATATTCGGAGTCAAACTAATCACATGGAAAGATTAAGAGATGGATATAGAAAAACATAGATGGTTTTGATGTTTACTAAGTGAACGACGTTTCCCATATCTGTCTGAAGGCCTCCGCCAAAATGAACCTATCCTAATGGATTGAGATACTAGTCTGACTAATATCAATACACTGGCATATACAAGGGTACCAGTGGTCGATAACCTAACTCTAGGTCAACACAACTGGCATATACAAGGGTACCAGTGGTCGACTTTATTGAATTTATTCCTTTTGGTCAAATGGTCTGGTCTCAATTTTTTTTTCATGGTATCTCAATCACTCTAATTCACCCTAGCATTGGTAACAACTTGAATCGTGAGCCCCACCAAATCACTTAGAAACATATTTAAAAAGAAAACAACATCAAAAAAAAGAAGTGAAAAGGACTCAACGAGATATGGTGAAACTATCATGTTATTCCTAACAACTGAGCTCAGTGCTTTTATGAATAGACTCTTTAGATGTTGCCATCTAATCAGATTGGTTCCTCAACTCCTACAATCAAAATGCTTTCATCCACTTAGATTAGTTAGTGCAATCCTTAATAAGCATAAATTTCTAGTCTCTGGAGCTTATTTATTGCAACTAAGAACTTTCTCCCATACCCCCAAACTTAAATCTAACATTGTCCTCAATGTTCTACAGATGAAATTAAAATCATGAACAAGGAGAAACTGTTATCAATGAAGCAAAAGAGATAAGGAAACATATTCCCGTGTCGCATGAATATTGGGTTACCTCCCAAGAAGTACTAAGTTTAAAGTATTTAGCCAGACTAAGCAAGGATTAGTAACCACGTAGAATCATATAGTAGTAGCCGGAATAACTGTGGGTCATCTGGATCAAAAAGTGTTACCCACAAGAAGAGGAAACTGCAACATACCAAGAAGATACCGAACATACCCTTGATTAAGACAACTACATCTAGTTGTGGTTCAGGTTCAGGCTCTATAAAAGGGTCTAAATAAAAGGTTTTCATCGGTTGGATTTCCTCAAAGCTAAGATCCGGTTCAGGTATTAGAGTCTGGAAAAACTCAAGTAAGAACTTAGAAGCGCATAATAAAAGCCTGAATAACTGGGAAACCTCAAAGTCAATCAGATTTGACTCACACAACTGACCACAATGAAAGAGGTGGTTTTCCTTAAGAAAATGTGTTGACCCTAATATCCTAAAGTAATTAGGTTTAGTCTCAAAACTTAATAACCGACACATCTGAAAATCATATGTTCCCACAATTGGTTGAAAAGTTTTTGGTGGGAAAACAATGTCAATCTAGGTATCATAGCCTGGGTTAACCACATCAACCAGAGGATGGGTTTCTAACAACTGAGCTTCTCTATGGACATCATTAGGTTCGGGAAAATGTGTATGAAGATAATCTTGTAAGATGGTTGAGGCATAGATGTCAAGTCCTACAGGAGGGAACTTCCTAAGAGTTAAAGCACACGAAGAATGATAATCACCTCCAAACTTAAGAGTTTTCTGTGTCTCTAGAAAGACTAGTCACAACTTCCCTAATTTCTAGGTCATCAGATTCCTGGAAATGGTCAATTGATTCTTCTAAGTCAGGTTCATCCTCATCTCTACGAGTTCATCTTCTTCGTCTAAGACTATTGTTTCTAAATCGCTAGACTTTAAAACATTATTCTCAGAATAAACTCGTTCCTCTAAATCATTATCGGCTTTGTAAACAGGAAAAACTACATCGTCTAAAACGGTGGTATCCCTAATCAAATCCTCGTCCTTTTGAATAGGTGAATAATCATAAAAATTATTTGGATTTGAACTAGAAATAATATAATCATTATAAAGCTCAATTGGATTAATAGATTCCTGATTACTATGCCTACATATTTCAGATTCTTCATAACTACTATCCTCATCATCATAATAGTACAAAGATAATTGAACCTTATCCAAATAAGTAGTGTATTTTATTCTAGCCTCGTCCTCTAAATTAGGCAAATAATCACTATTGATATCAAGGGTAGAATTAGAAACCCTATTTTGGAAATTTAGATTATTTCGAGCAGCATTAGCCAACTGTTCATTTTCTGCCTCTAGACGTGCCTGAATTTCACTGAGCATAACACTCATACGTTTACCACTCTCGTTTATCATCTCAGAATATCGTGTACACTCTTCTTTTGAACTATTCATTGCAACTAAACATTTATACGTCCTTTCAATCCGTTGTTGGGTCTCTTCTAGAGATGGAATATGTTCAGAAATATCATAATCAGGACTAGTTTCAAAAAACGA
This sequence comes from Papaver somniferum, assembly GCF_003573695.1. Lineage (NCBI taxonomy): Eukaryota > Viridiplantae > Streptophyta > Magnoliopsida > Ranunculales > Papaveraceae > Papaver > Papaver somniferum. Next base: position 80,793,117 of record NC_039359.1, on the reverse strand, counting down.
GTAACCAGTACTACAGTGTTCATGATTTTCTTGCTCGTAAGACCAATTCGCGTGTGGATAGTAATTGGGATAACCATGGTATGAACCATAACCTTGAAAAGGTTGGCGTTCCCAACTACTATTCCCACCATGGTCATAAAAATGATGATGTCCATATTCAAATTCAGATCGATACTCATTGTATTGGCTTTTGTCATACCAGTTCGACATTCTTAATTGCAAGGGAATTCTACACAATCACAAACAAGGCTGACTCGACCAAATCAAACCTATAAAGTCTAGCAAACAACAAGCATGATGGCTCCACTTAGATTTTTTTCTAGACCAGCTTCTATTCCTTCGAAAGGGAATTCGTTACAATTTGAGCACACCCCTCTGGAATCAATCCGAGCTAATGTAAGTTGAATCGAGGCGAGGGAAGCTCAGTGGAGCTTTGATACCCAAAGCCTCACCGGTATTACAAGGAGGCGCAGTCACGCATTTAACTTACAGAAACCATCAAGAACTTTGAAGTGTGCTTAAGAAAGTAACCAATATCCTTCGAAATATTTTCCTAATAAGCGCGTTACCCTATCGGTCTCGTTCTAGTCAAGTTTTAAGCTTGGGTTCGCGTTAGGTTTCGTTTTCCTAAGGCGGGCAAGAAGGGAGCTGTGATGAAATCCGAACCCTTATCTTGTATTGGCCAGGCCTTTCCCTTTACTAGGAATTTAAAAACAGTCCAAATTCGTCCTCAATCAATGAATCACCTTAAGGAATACAGTAACTCGCTTACAGGAGATTCGCGAGTGTTTCGATGGACTTACCTCCCGTACCAGACGGGGGATGAACCGTTGTCGTCGACTCGGGCCACGACTCCTATGCCGTGTGCGAACCCGAGGGGCCGAGACGATATAGTAATCGTCGTCCTTCCCTGCACACAGTTTATATAATAATAATTTTTTTTTTTTTTAATAATACCCTTCCGTAGGGTTAAAAAAATAAAGTCCAATTTTTAAAGTCCAAAGTCCAAAATAAATAAAAAAAAATTACAGTTTTCCTCACACACTCTAAAAAAAATTAAAAATTAAATCCTAAAATTGTCCTTTTTTCTTCTCTTTTCGCTTTTCGCTTTAAGCTTTTTCCTCTCCAAGTCCTTAGTGCTCCACTTCGAACCTGTAAATCAAAGACAAAAAGACAAAGTAAAAAGGAACAAATAATAAAAAAAAAAAAACCTAAAAATTCTACCTAAGCACAAATCCGCGTCGGCGGCGCCATTTTGATAAAAGATTTTTTGGTGGTTGTAGTAATGATGATAAGGGGTATCGTTCAAACTCGAACTTGTGAAGGTAATGGATTTTTAGATTTAAAAATATATATACAAATATTGACAAATTGGTAGAGAGGTACTGGGACTAATGATTCGGCCAATCTTCATAACATAAGGCTTAATGATTTATTCTCAACAATAATAGCTCAAAACATATATGGACTCTTATTTTGCCAAAGTCGATTCTCAAAACATTGGTTGTAAATGTTAAGCATGGAACATCAAATCACCTAAGCTAAGCATGACCCATCTAATCAAATAACACCCAATTTAATCAAATCATATTTCAATTAATTTTTAATGCAAAAGTCTTAAAAAGAATTAATAAAATTACCCTTTTATGAAGCTCGGCCTCCTCCGTCGCCCCAGTGTTGGGGTTTAACTCATCATAGTAAAAATGCTCTCAAAATAATTCATTGATGCTCAAAAGTGTTTTACAATGAAGAGAAATACAAGAAATTGATGTAAAACAGAACTATGCGACCCACAGAAGACGTCCAGAATCAACGACAGAGCTGAGTTGCTGTTGTCGTTGAAGAACTACGACCAACAATGGACAGTCGATGTTTCTGTTGATAAACGACTGCTGCTGAGAGTCCGTTCTTCGTGTTCTTCAGGCGTGTTAATGGCAGCAGCAGCAGCAGCAGGTAACTTCTCTGCAACTCCTCCTGCGCCTCTCTGATCGCCTCCAAACCTCCCCAAACTCTCGACAAAATCTTTTCTAACTTCTCTACACCTCTTATATACTTCACAGCTCAAAGAAATCCCGATAGAATCTCTTTTTTTTTTTCTCTGCCGTTGAAACAATAATCACCTCTGTCAGTGTTTGTACGCGTCTGTTAGCTATAAAATAGCCACCAAACTCTTCCTATGACTTGAACAGGACCAAATACATGATTATCCAGCGTAAAACTCTCCCAAAATCTCCACAAAATCTTTGAAAGTGCACAACAGGACACGTCTCTCTGTTTTAACTTTGATTGCTTCTCCCGGATATTCTAGCCCAATTAAGCCCATGAAATCATCCATACTAGAATTGTATATCCATATCACGTCCATCCCATGAGAATCAGTGATTGAATCTCATTAAAACTCGTCCGAAAATCCAACCCTAAATCTGTCTGGTGAAAGGAAATTTTCCCGCCAAAATTTGTTTTCAAACGGTGAAGGTGACCTCCCCCTTATCCAGTTCTGGTGTCCCTTTAGCACATGTCCGAATTGGGTTACCCCTTATCCATAGTGAGAGTCCGAATAACACTTTCCCCTTGGGTGCAAATAGTAATTTTTCTGGGATATTTTCAACACTTTTTCAGGGTTCCTCCGGGGTATTTCTGGGGTGCTTCTGGTACGTTATCTACGGAGGTTCAAATGCCACATTTTGAGCCAATTTCGCCGCAAAAGCTTATTTCTCCAAAAACACCTACAAAGACATAAAATAACCAAATAAGTACAAAATCGAGCACTAACAATATAAACAATTGGGACAAATTAGACACATAAATGCGTCTATCAACCGCCCAGAGATTGACGACTCTATTATCAAGTGACTCAGGGACGACTGGGGACTTTCCACAATTGCGGTGCTTCTCACAAAACTCGGACTTACACCTGACTCATTTTTCGTTAGTAGATCCAAAAAACCGAGTAAGTCTTGCCTAGACAAAATACATGGTTTACTATTTCAAATTTTCAAGGGAATGATAAAACCGATAGCCATGATATGTTTCATCCCATGTCATCTACCGACACGCAACGTTCACGGTTCCATATCTTCCCTGGGATGTTTGTGTCACTTACAATCATAACTAAAAACGACATCATCCTAAAACAGTTCATCCGAATAATAATCCAAAACCCTCATAGGTAACACTTGTCTATCAACCCAAAAATCCAGAAAATCAAAACCATAAAGCCAGGTGTTTCATTTGCCTTTCAAAAAAAAAAACGAAACAAAAGAATTTCAGAAGACAGAAGTGCATTCAAAGGAAGCCATTCAACGATGTTTTGCTCTTCTCGAAGAAGGCGTCTTTCGTCATTTGGAGGACCGCCTGTTTCAGCTCCAACTCTTTGGACAACCTTACGACCTCCGCTTCTTGTTGTTTGGCCACGTCCGCAGAAGGACCTTCGGTCACCTTGGCCTGCAACTTTTGGATCTCAGAGAAACCATAACGCCCAGTTCCTCATGGAATCAGTCACCTACTCGTACGTACCTACTTTGCATAATAACGATTACCAGTAACTATTCATGAGGTAGCCGACGCTACTACAGTGATATTCGAAGAGAAGAACAATATTTCTACAGATTCATGGAAGGCATACCTATGGCTAGGATTTGCTCCAAAACAAGAAAAAAAATTGAAAGAGAAACGCTGGAGTACATAGATGGAATGCACTTGCCCACTTTATTGCTACCGCTAACACCTGGACGTGAGAACAAAGATACGAGATAAAAAAGAGAGCCAACCCCTTTCATACGCATAACACTTTTGGAATTTGAATAAGGAAATCATTTCCTATTTGAGCTACGTATGGAAAGAGGCAACTGGGCCCGCAATAACAAGTCCGTGCCAAGCCAACAGTCTGCGCCATGCCCAGCCAACAGTCTGCACCATACCAAATCCAAGCCAACGTCCACACCAAGACAGCGCCCATTCCAAACCGATCCAGCGCTAACACCTTGCATCTTTCCAGCGTCAGCAGCTTGCATCCTTCCAGCGCTAACAACTTGCATCTTTCCAACGCCAGCAGCTTGCATCCTTTCAAGCGCTAACAACTTGCATCTTTACAGCAGCTTGCATCTTTACAGCGCTAACAACTAGTATCTTCCCAGTGCCAGCAGCTTGCATCCTTCTAGCGTCGCCTTTTGAATGCCCAATAGAAGGGAATCAACAATCTAATTTCATCACACGTAATGATCAGGAACGACTTCTCCAAAATAGAAGCAAAGAAAATCAACAACCTCCCTGAGTTCACAAAGACTCTCTTCCTGTCAGGAGCTGCATCATTTCCGGGGACTTCGCCCACAAAATCGTGCAGTCTATGATGAAACACTTATGTGAGATTCTGTAGGCGCAGCGTCAAGACATATTCGCAGCCCTCAACCGCACTGCATCAGGGAAGCAACTGTTTCCAAACAGAGAAGACGTTCCCAAACCCCAACCTCTCATGGAAAGCACGATTGATAGATGGAACTGGGGACTCCTAACCATTGTTCGCTTGAAGGGTGTCTAGTTTGACAGCACACTGATTAACGTAACCGCTCCGCTTCAACGTTCGCTCCAACAACCGCTTCACTTCAACTTCCTCTAGTAGCGGCTCCGCTTCAACGTTGTCTCCGACAGCCGCTCCGCTTCAATGCTCGCTCAAGCAGCCGCCCCGCTTCAGCGTTCTTTCCATAAGATGCTCCAGAATCCGAAGCTTCAGCGTTTGGCTCCTTAAGTTTCAACATCTTTTCCAAGATCCAAAGATGCTTCAACGCCGTTTCTTCCTGCAAAAGGTCGTACCACCACGCTCCCCATGTCAAGCATCATGATCACATCCATCCAACCTTCGTAGTCATGACCGCCTTTTGATCCATCTCGAACATGGATAGTTTGCTCGCTTACGCGTCCAGCCAATCCTTTTACTTCCACAGATACCTATACAATTCTAGCCAACCTACTTTGTTACCAAGATAATGTAGTCTCTTCTGATTACATCTTCTACCAAGAACTGTTGCCGCTCATTTGTTGATACCAGCCAGAGCTTCACCACAGCAGTAATCACTACAAAAGTAACCTGTACTCCTCCATATTTTAAGTTCCACGTGGAAGAAGTAACAAAATCACCAGTACGAACGCACGATGGTGATGTATTTATCATGGTCAACCCACTGACCATACAAGATGGAAACATGTAAACCGTACTTGGGGACTGAGGATATACACGGAATCCCTTCATTGTCAAAGCTCAGAAGACACATTCAACCAAAAGGTCATAGCCACAACAAGGTCATCTACTCTTCAAGTGTACAGCGCAAGAAAATAATCAGTTATCTGTCCAGAAGACGCCTTCAACACTTTACAAGTCCGCGGAGGATCCCAAGCCTGCTCAGAGAAAAACAACTTCAGAAACTGAAGAAAAATGCGACTGCAAAGACTCATGAGTTAATTCCAGAGACGCGGCTGAAATATTTTCTTGAAGAAACAGAGAGAGCCATGATAAACAACATAACTCTCTCATTCCTACCACTTCACTATCCAGGATATTTCATCATGTGATATTCTGATCACCCCAACGTCACATCCAGAAGAGTACGATAAGCTTATATCAAATCTCGTGGACGTGGATTCAAGGCGATGCAATAAAATTAGGATACACATGGGACTACCAACATGTGACGCTTTCACTCCCCTCAACCAGGTTATTTCTGATTTCAACATCATCACTATCGAAGTTTTACGAGCCGCATGAATTTCTCAACATGAAGCCGTAAATGTGCACCGAAGACTCCAAATGCACGCCACAAAGATACATTCACATATTCGGCCAAGCCATCAGATCTAACAGAAGCATAACTGGGGACTGCTCACCATATCCCATTCCACACGATAGTCCAACATTCGGAAGATGGTTCGAAGGATGCCACTTAGAACCAAGTCCTTGAAGACTTGATAGTAGCACATCGCCAACGAAACGTCTTCCAACTCATCTATTTCATCCAGTGTCTACGGAAGATTTTGACCAATACAAGCATCCACAACATATTTTCATCGCGATCAGAGGGTCCAGGCACTGAACAACCTAAAATCAAGGATGGACCGAAAACGCAACCACATCCATCCGTCCCAAGAATGCAATGGAGTTTGATAAATTTTGGAATCCACTGGAGAGACACTGCAGACGAAAGCACGGATTCGGATGAGCAACAGAAAACAGAAGAAGGTCAGTATCTCTTTTTATGCAGACGGAGTTTCTAGAGTTTGAAAAACATAAAGATTCCTTCTTTCTCCATGAAACGGATGACTGGGCGCGACTATACCACCTCGGGCCCGCAACATCCCTCCTGAGTTCTTCCTGAATTTTACTGTAGAGTTGTTTTGATCTCCCGAACGAGCTCAATACCTAAATATTCCCTCGTGAGGAGATAGGAAATTCTTTTCCGTTCATAATGGAGGGGCGGACCGTCAAAATCCGAGTTTGTACGAGAATTCTACAGCGATTCTAGTAAGGGACGCTAATTAGGGTTGCAACATGCTAAAATCTGAAGCAAGTTGTTACCTTCCCGAAGTCAGTCGTCACCTTCCCAGGGAACTGAAGCAAGTTATTATCTTCCTGAAGCCAGTCGTCACCTTCCCAGGGAACTGAAGCAAGTTGTTACCTTCCCGAAGCCTGTCGTCACCTTCCTAGGGAACTGAAGCAAGTTGTTATCTTCTTGAAGCCAGTCGTCACCTTCCCAGAGAACTGAAGAAAGTTGTTATCTTCCCAAAGCAAGTCATCATCTTCCCACAGAACTAAAGCAAGCTGTCATCAATCCACGGACCCGCAATTCTTCCTGAATTTTACTGTCGACCTGTTTTCACCTCCCAAACGAGATCAAAACCTAAATATTCCCGCGAGGGGAGATAGGAAATTCTTTTCCGTTCAGAATGGATGGGCGGACCGTCAAAATACGAGTTCGTACGAGAATTCAACAGCGATTCTAGTAAAGGGCGCTAATTAGGGATTCGGCATGCCAAACCCTAATTCAGACAAAGTTGCCATCATCCCATGAAACTGAAGCCGGTCGTCATCCTTCCACGGAACTGAAGCCATTCTTCATCCTTCCAAGGAACTCAAGCTAGCTCCACTCCAAGCCGAGAAACGCAAGCAACTCCATTTCAAGACGACCGATGCTAACGACTCCCATTCAAAGCCGACCAACGCCTGCGGCTCCCATTCCAAGCTGACCAATGCATGCGGCTCTCATTCCAAGCCGACCAATTCCTGTGGCTCCCATTCCAAGCCGACCAACGCATGTGGCTCCCATTTCAAGCCGACCAACGCCAGCGGCTCCGCTCAAGCCGCACCAACACCGATAACACGTCAATCCAGCACCCTCGCGTTCCCTAGCCCATCCAAGATGAAGCGTGACCAAGCCAAGCTGACAGTTTGCATCTCAACCAGCAGCCGCCTCTACCATTTCAAGGTCTAGCCAGCAACACCACGAGTAGAATTTACGCTAGGCCGCCGACACAAGAATCACGAATTCTCCTTACCTCTCGAAAAAGGTTAGTCGGGTCTTCCTGACCATCTTTTCATGACTTCCCATTTCGATTTTGTCCTGGCCTGTCACCAGCTTATGCTTACCTCGCAACAATGCTCCTGTTCCGAGCTAAGCAGGGGACTTAATGTTGATGGTGGTTTTTAGATTAAGGTTAAAATCGTAAAACCTTACATCTGACATGACGTCACTACAACCACTAGCGCATTTATTGAATCATTCAACATACCTACGTAAGAATTACCAGGGTACCCTTTTTTTATATACATGTGTCATGTTCCACGGCAGAACCCTTAGTATTGACCGACATAATCTTCGTACATACCAAACCCTAATTCTCATGCTACCGCGCCAAGGCATGCCAACCATGCCAGCCGCACCACTGTGCCAATGGCAAACCATGCCAGCCACATCTTCGCGCCAAGGCATGCCAACCATGCCAGCCACACCACTGTGCTAATGGAAAACCATGCCAGCCACATCTCCGCGCCAAGGAATACCAACCATGCCAGCCGCACCACTGCGCCAATGGAAAACCATGCCAGCCACATCTCCGTGCCAAGGCATGCCAACCATGCTAGCCACACCATGCGCCAATGGCATGCCAAACCCTTGGACCCAACCATGCTAGCCGCACCATGCGCCAATGGCATGCCTTGGCCCCACCATGCCAAGCCAACCTCACCTTGCCTTGGCCCCACAATGCCAAGTCGTCCGTACCAAACCCTTGGCCCCACTATGCCAAGCCATCCGCGCCATTGTCCTTGGTCCCACCATGCCGTCCTTCCCTATGCGGCTACCAAAACGAAGGCGTGCGATGATCAATGACACCCTTCCATCCTAGATGCAAATCCTAGCCATCCAAGGTCGCCAAACAACGCATGGTAACCTTTGGCCCAAAAACCCTAGTTTTGGCCACGCCAAACCGAGCCAAGGCATGCCAATGGCATGCCAACCACCTTGCCGCGCCATACCATGTCGGCCTTCCCCATGCGGCTACCAAAATGAAGGCGTGCGACGATCAACATCCACCCTTCCATCCTGGATGCAAATCCAAGCCGTCCAAGGTCGCCAAAAAACGCATGGTAACCTTTGGACCAAAACCCTAGTTTTGGCCACGCCAAACCGCGCCAAGGCATTCCATGCCACATGTGCCAATGGCATGCCAACCACCTTGTCGCGCCATACCATGCCGGCCTTCCCCATGCGGATACCAAAACGAAGGCGTGCGACGATCAACGACCACCCTTCCATCCTAGATGCAAATCCTAGCAGTCCAAGGTCGCCAAACAACGCATGGTAACCTTTGGCCCAAAACCCTAGTTTGGTCCACGCCAAACCGCGCCAAGGCATGACATGCCACATGTGCCAATGGAATGCCAACCACCTTTCCGCGCCATACTATGCTGGCCTTCCTCATGCGGCTACCAAAACGAAGTCGTGCGACGATCAACGACCACCCTTCCATCCTAGATGCAAATCCTAGTCGTCCAAGGTCGCCAAACAACGCATGGTAACCTTTGACATAAAACCCTAGTTTTGTCCACGCCAAAACGCGCCAAGGAATGCCATGCCACATGTGCCAATGGCATGCCAACCACCTTGCCGCGCCATACCATGCAAGCCTTCCCTATGCGGCCACCAAAACGAAGGCCTGCAACAATCAACGACCACTTTTTCATCCAAGATGCAGATCTTAGCCGTCTAAGGTTACCAGCTAACACATGGCAACCTTTTTCCCTAGTTTGGTCGCGCCTAAACAAAGCCAAAACCCTAACTTTTTGTCGCGCCTAAACTGGGCCATATTAAAGCCATACTGATCATACTTTCATGCCACTGGATACCAAACGAAAGGTTGCAATAATCAACAGCTACCTTCCTCTTAAGATGCAAAATCTCGACCGTTGAAGGTCACCACCGAGTCGGCAAGTCTCCCAAGATCAACTTGCCAGACAACAACAACATGCTACATGTTTTCCACGAAAACATTCGAGACATCAACACATGTCACAAACTAGGGGATGCGCATTGGGTATTGGTTTGGCGGTTTACAGCGTGCGACGTACACTACGCTCGTTATAAGAAAGTGTCATAAGGATGATGCGGTTAGTAAATACATGGAGTAATGGTGAAACGCTTTCTTTTATGGAACATCAATTCCAAGCATTACCGGTTACCACCTCCTCCCATTTAATCACCCGTTTTCAATTTCTTAATGAGACCAGTGTACGTTTCACTTCGACTTGTATAAATAGGCATTACCTATTTCCACCGAACAAAAGGTTCAGGTCAGGAGGATACAACACTCAGAAAATATTTGCTAGCGTTCCATCTTTTAGCTTCCCACTTTCTGATACAAGTCATGAAACAACTACTCTTCCAGAATCAACTATTCTGGTCTCAACACTTTCTTCGCTTCCCTCCCCAAAACCAACCCTTCTCCTTCACTTTGTGACCGAAGCAAGTCTGGAACGACTATTTCTTGGTTTAGGACGGATTTGTACAGATTTGTCTCTCGAATCTAAAGTACTCCCTTGCAGTACATTGTTTAGGGTTTAAATTCGTTTCTCACCCACACACCCGGAATTACCAAAATCAGCAGAAACCGTTTTCACCCTCAAACACCTATTTACAATCCCATAGCAATTTTTGGTAGTTTTTATTACTAACATTTTTATTGAAATAAATAAGGAAAGTAACTAAGGGTATGCATGTAAACTACTACGGTCTCCTTAATATTTTGACAAAGTCAAAACAGACTGTCTTTTTGAAACGGAGGGAATATATATATATATATATATATATATATATATATTTAAATTGATACAATCTCCATCGTAAACTTCATGGTTTTTATTATCTGCCTACTTTCATGCTCTATGATTCCTCTTTTAGAGCCAACAAGTTAAATTTGATTGAAACAATCAAAATCAAATTATTGATCAAATGTTTAAAAAACAATATCATTATGAACTGATGACCAAATTACCATAATATGATCTTATTAAGCCTATCCATGATCTTGATTCTCAATTTTCAACATCATATGAATTTGTATTGTACTTGTTATATTGTTACCTTGTTTACATCAACCCCAAATCCCTATCTGATAATCTCTAATCATATCGGTCAAATAGAACTTGGATAATCTTAATTTCTATTGAATCCATCAAGTTTGGTTTTCACATCTATTCTTTTTATGCTGAAATAAAGTTGAGCTATGACCTAAATTGATTAAGCATCAATATTCTTTTTTTTTACTTGACTATAACCAAATTTAGTGTATTTACAATAGAAGTTTTTTTTTTTTTTAGTAATCTCATTGTTACATATGAGAATAAAGAGAAATGAGAAAAAGAAAAGATACAACAACATTAGTTGAAGAGGAAAAAAAGTATTAGGACGAATAGAGAGATAAATTGAGTGAAGAAGTCTTTTACCCTCTTGTCTCTTCCCTGTTTTTTTTTATTTTCTTTCCACCTCACCTTGCCACATTGGATAAGGAAAAAAGCAGTAACCGAATAGCATTGCCAATTAAAATTAGGGATATATAATACACCTTTAATCACCTATATTGTTAACCTGACCATCGATAGAAAGTGATTAGGTTGTTTTGACTGACAAGTGTAATGGGTAAAAGTTACTGACAACAAGTTTAATGATTAAATTATCTGTTTAATGGTTAAAATAAATTACTGATAGGAGAGTGGTCGACTCAAAAATCAAATTACTTTTACCTTATGTTTTATTTTCCCTCTCCTTATTCTCTTGCTCAAATCAAAATAAAAATTACTTATTATTCCTAAAACACCCCTGAGCTTCTTTCATACGTTACCCCTTTCCCAACCGTCACTTCCTCACGTACCATTGGACACCAATTTGGAAACCTTTCAAAAACAGTTCTTTCTGTACGTTCTGCATTAGCACGCGCATCCCTTCTCTCGGTCTAAGCATTTGAAACACGTGGCACTACCATGTTCAAAAATTCAAAATTTGTTGCATCTCACTAATTTATGCCGAAGGCGCAATACGCACCCCATGCATTATTATCAAAGTCTAACGGTAGAGATACAAAGAGCGGGAACAGAAGTCTCTTGACTTTCAGAGACTTCGACGAAGAAAGAAAAATGGAGAATGCTGGTTCTTTTTCTTCCTTCAAGCAAATTTCTTCCTCTCATCATCATCATCATCATCGTGAAAATGTAGAAGAAATTCTAAAGAAATTCTGTAAGCAACATTTGGTATTTGATCAATCATTTCCTGTTGAAGAACTGATCAAAAGTTTCTGTAAAGATCAATCGTTATCATTAAATGGTAATAAACAAGCTGGAAAAAATGGTCTCGATTTGATCGAAGAAGTAGAAGAAGAAGAAGAATCTTCGAAATTACTTCGGAGGAAAAATCCAACTCTTACTGTTTCTATAAATACAGATTGGTCACTCAAAGTGATGAATCTGTTAATCAAGAGAGTGTGGATTGTAGTGAGTTGAAGAAATTTGATAGTTCAGTTTCTAATTCTCCAAGAGGTGATTGAATTATTAAACCCTAACTTTTGAGTACAGTGTTTTTTGGTTCAAATTTTTCCCTAATTTTTTCTGAATGCTGAAGTTAGTTTCGATTTTGGTTTGATTTTATTGGTAGATGATGTGGTAACTCAACGTATGAGATTGGAGGATCCAGAGAAAGAGAAAAACAAGAGGATGTTGAATGTTGATCAGCCGAGTAATCAAATGATTAACTTGGAATATTCAAGTACTGAGAAGATGAAGAGATTGACATTTAATGATCCACATCTATTAGGTTTGGGGGAACTGGAGTTTAAGAAGATGTTTTTGATTCTAAGTTGCTGCGGAAAGTAAGCTGATCTTTGATGGTACAGTTTCATATGAAGTTTTGTTGTTGTTGTGTGTGTGTGTTTTGGTAACATTTTAGGGGTTCATTCTTCTGCAGGGAGTATAAATTGGAGGATTTCATTAGTGTGGATGAAATTCTGAGGATGAAAAGCTTACAGATGGATCATTTTGAAACCAGGCTTAGGAATATTTTGGGGGATAATCAATATGTTAAGCAAACAGATAGAACAAAGGTGGTTTCGTCTTTAATCATTTGTCAAATGTTTGATCTCAATAGCAGCATTTAATGAGTTTTCTTAGTCTTGCTTAGTTAGTAGTTACATCTGAATCTTGCCAAAATGACTTTTCATTTTTCCTACTTATGAAAAAGTCTGCTAATTTCAGCTGCAAGTTGAGTTGTGATAAAATTTGTGTGCTTAATAATTTATCTTAAGAATTGACTAGCCAGTTATCTCTGACAACAGTTATGTTGCTTATAAGGCTAAAATGATGAATCTGGGGGTTCAGAATTATCTCTGCAAGTTCCTGAAAAATCTGAACTGAAACCATCCAATTCTAAAGATATTCTGTTGTACTAATCAGTGCCAATTCTTTGGAATTGAAACCGGTCAATTCTAGAGATCTTCTGTTCCATTTCGTAGTGCTGGACCTCTAGAAACCTTCCTGAACCATCACCTCCTACAATGTTTGGCTTAATGTATCTTAAGCCAGCACATGAATAGTCGAGTTTATATTTGCCATAGGAGCAAGCTTTAGTTTTTGTTTACTAAATGGGAATGTCACACACATATTCATGTTCATAATTATGTCGACGCAATTACATTTGACTTGAACTGTTTTGCAGAATCTTGATTGGGATTCCGAAAAACCTTTTGTGTGCCACTGTCATGTTGAACCTGATGGGAGTTACACATTTAAGGTTTGTGATTCTTCTCTAAGATATAAGCTTGTGTTTGTTTTCCTATGTTCTCTTGTACTCCATCCTTTGTCCTCGTAAAAGTGAATAAGTTTTTTGAGCTAGCAAATTTGTTTCATCTGTTCAATTTTGCTTCTGGGTTTGCATCTTATACATGTGATTTTTGTTAATGCTCAGGGTCCGTATCTTCAAAGAGATACTACCCATCTACACAGGGTATTAGGGGACGATAATGTATTGCTGGTGAAGTTTTCTGGAAATGAGGGGGATCGAGATTGTAGTTCAAGTCCTGTGTATCATAGGATAGGAAAAGAGGGAATTCTTGTGGGTTTGCGCCGCTTCCAGTTTTTTGGTGAGTTAACTCTTAATGCATCTGATCTGTGGTAGAATTGGCCTTGCTTATTCCTCTCCTCCTGAAAGGGATGCATCCCAAAATGGATCTATTTTGAATGTGGATGTATCTGAGCATGTGTGAGTGTAGTCAACGTGCATTGCATTATAATATAAGCTCTATTTCCACATGCCACAGTAAATGTGATGTACAACTACTGGAATCCTAATAAATAAACATAGAAGAGGATTTAAGATTTGGGGTTATACCAGTAACGTATAACAGAACCTCTAAGATTGACTCTCTTTTCCTCTCTACTTGATGGCATCACTTAGATGAGTGAACTATCATCCAGTCATCTCATATGTACTATGAAAGCTTTGTAGTAGATTCCAACAACAACAGTTGGAATGAACTCATCAACAGTTAAATTGACGAATCCTAAGATATCCATGTTTGTCAGTTCTCCAGTAATCTCTGCCTGTTCCTGAGTGCATCATCTCCAGTAACCTCTGCATTTCTTTGACATCTCTTCTAGCCATTGTTTCAATGATCCTTGCCGTATATGGTTTTCCTCTCATTTCTTTAACAATTTAAATTCTGCACTATTGATCTTTGGATGATTGAAATGGAAGGCTTTGTTTTGTTCCAACTCCTGTTAAGTAGATAGAGTGAAGATGAATGAAATGCACTAGTAACAGTTTAAAATTAGTCTTGGGATCAAGATCTGAGTATTCTATTAGATTCTTAGAACTTTTAGCATGTACCCATATACTGATCAATGTGGTCCGCAAAAACAGAATGAGATAGCATTGAATGAGTCCGCTCCTTGTTATTAGGCCCACGAACTCTTGCCAGACACACCCTCTCAAAAACTTCAAACTTTTAGAGGAAGTAGTTTGTTTACAACCCCAGCGGTGTCGTTTGTTCTTTTCTCATACGTTTTCCAGTAATTATGTTTGTGTTGCTTTGTTACTCTTGTCTGATTTATGATATTTGTTTCTTTTAAACATGATCTAATGTTCCTTTTGTTTCATGGATTCTTGCTCGCATATTGCATCAGTTTTTAAAGATGGGGGCAAAGAGCAAAAGAAGAAACAAATGCAAACAAGTTCCTTTGCTTCATCTGTCAAGTGTTACTTTGTCTGCTTGGAGTCTAGTGGCTTACACGATAAATCTATTTCTGAAGCACGGTCTCATTTTATGCATATACACAATATTTCCAGCATGCCTAAGTATATGCCCAGGTTGGATGTCGTTGCAATTCATCATCACAATTCGATGTAACTAACAATCTGTTTTGAAACTAACCTTAAAGTGCATAATGCAGGTTATCTCTCATCTTGTCTAAGACCACCAAGATACAACTGGATTTTGCATCTGTTAATATTGAAATAATTAAAGATCAACCTTGCTTGGTAGGTAACTTCTGCTTATTATTGTTTGAGTAGGAAATAGTCATTGTCAGTCTTGATATATTCCTACACCCACCTTAGAATGATATATTATGTTGCCCATCTCTTAAGGTCTTAACATCATACCATCTTATTTTTGAATTATAGGACCAGAATGGTAATACCGTCCGCAATCAAGATGGGGACATTTTGATCCACACGGACGGGACAGGGTTTATCTCTGAAGATTTGGCTTTACTATGTCAGAGGAATATTAGAAAAGGGAAGTACACTAGTCTTGATGGCGATAAGGTTTGTTAATCAACCTAACAATTTCAGTTGTAAAATTTCATTTTGTTATGGCTGGGGGTTTGCGTATGAAACCTCAAGGTAAAGATTACTCTCAGATATTTGTGTTTTCTGTGAGTCTGGTATCGCTAAAGCTCCATAATGCATGAATATCTTGTATTTAATCTTTCGCATGATAAAATGATGCTCATAGGTGAATGTTTTACCCTCTAGAGAGTTCTAGATCGAAATGCAGCAGAGGAAAAACCTTCAGATGACAAGTCAATAAGGTCTTACATTGGGGATCCGGTACAGTTGTTTCTGCTTTCTGCTCTCTTTTTTATTCTTACCCTTTTAGTCTCTGGTTAAAAAATTTGCTCTAATTTTATTTTTCATTTTCATGTCTAGCCTTTGCTTACCCAGTGCCGGTTATTCTATGATGGTGCTGCGGCCAAGGGAACCTTGCTCGTCAACAAGAAGGTACTCTCCAGTAGGATTCAGGATCGTCTAGTCATTCCCCAACCCTTGGGGCTTTAGTTGTCAGGGTTGGGGTTCAGACCTATAAAATTGACCATCTTTTCTCCTCTAATTGATGCATCACTTGGAGGAGTGAACTCTCATCCGGTCATCTCTGATTAAGTACTATGCAAGCTTTGTAAGTAGATTCCAAATGGTTAAATGGCAAATCCAAAGAAATTGGTGGTTTATCACTCTTGAGTGCATCTTCTCCAGTAATCTCTGCAAGTTCTTTGACATCTCTACTAGCCACTGTTCCATTAATCTCTGCCTGTCTATGATACAGTGCGAGTCAAAACCAACAGAAACTCACTGATACGTCACCCTAAAAATCTTCCTGGGTTGAATAGAACAAAACCATGAACCATTCTTCTTAAAACCCTTAAATACCACTCAAAACCTCCCAAACTTTCTTAATAAAATACAGTCAGATTTTTTTTTGTCAGTGGAAGTCCAACATAGTCGTTAATGTTTCCTGTTCATATTTGCAGCTACCATTCGATACAATACAAATAAGACCGTCGATGATAAAAGTTGAAAGTGACCCAAAACTTGTAAATGCTGTGAGTGCTAATTCTTTGGAGAGCGTAACGACAAGGTATAACCTGGTTCTAGCTTTTTAATTAAGGTAAATGTAGTGGTTTTGTGATAATGTTTTTGTTTGCAGTAGCTATTTATAACCGAAGTTTAAGTCTGTTTGAGGTTTACTTGCAATGTAGAACAGTAGAAATTAGGATATAATCGTCATTATCAGAACTGAAGTAGTTGATAGGAAAGAAGAAGAAGAAAGAGTAAGTTAGTTCTTTGTACCTTATAACTATAAGTCAAAGAAAAGCAAACAAACAAAAGTTCAAGGCTACTTATATGAAAAAATAACATACGATAAGCTTTTGTCCTTGACCAATATTTAGTTATTACAGTTTGTGCCCATGCCATTCTCCAATTGCCTCTGTTCGGTTAAATTTACGTATCAAAACTTCAAGGTGATTGAACTTGAACTGATCACTGATTGATCCACTGATGCGTGTATGCCGGGGTTTTTAGTGATTTCCTCAGCCCTTATATGATTATATCTGAGCTATGCCACTGCAGGAACAAATTTGTGTTTGAGAACAAATAATGAACAGTGAATTGGTTGAGGTGTATTATGCATGCGTGGATTTCAGATAATATCTATGTGAGCTCACGTAGGTTGAAGGGAACAATGAACATGGTGCAGGTTGATCTAAGGGTGTTGACTTCTCTGGGAGGAGATGGTGTTATTGGACAAACCGACGTGGGAGGTGATTGGAAGTAGTCAATAATAGATGAGGATCTGCACCAATTTTGTTATCTAGGCTAGAGATAGTAGTTCAAGAGGTTACCTAATTACGGTCCGCAGAGAGTTTAACTGGTCTCAGATTTGGGGATGCTCTACTTAGCAGTTCAACCGTGTAGTTTACAAAAGCTGTTGTTGATGATGGGAGCTTAGACCGAGGGCCTTAATGACAAGTTCTTTTCAGTTGACTATGTACATGTATTGTGCGAAGAGAACATCTGAGCTGCTTTTCTTGCTAAAAGAGGTTCCATCTTGGAAGGCTTCTCTAGTCATTTAAACTTTTCATCTGGATTGAATATCCAAGCAGGGCCTTCTTTTGGTGAACACTGCTTGTGTTATCTCTATGACTTTGGTCAATTTGGTGATGCCCACCCTGTATAATGGGATGGTTTACCAATAGTTTTTAAATTGCTTACTCTTTGTCTAGGCCTTTCTTTTATTTTCTGGTTTTAGGAGGCTCCACAAGTGCCTTGTTTTTGCACTAGCATTTTGCTTTGGATCAAGCAAATAAAAGATCTACTTGTGCATTTCTAATATTAACTTATGTGATAGATAACTTAACTTGCCTGATTCGAACTCATTATGTTTGACACTCGTATTGAAAAGCTGTTCATTTCTAATATTAACCTCTTTTTTGCCAGCAATAAACCAAAGAATTCGTGTTTATCGAAGTATTTACTTGCACTTCTTGCTTATGGTGGAGTTCCACAAGAGTACTTTATGAACCTTTTAACAAAAGCACTGGAGGATGCTCAAAATGTTCACTACAACAAGCATGCAGCATTGACAGGTGATAGTTTACTATTGAATTTATTACGAGTCATCAGATTGCTGTGGGGTTTTTCTCTTATCAAAATTGACTTGAAATGGATTCTGGTCAACAATCCTAGATGTGATTCACATCAATTAGCGATCTACCACCCCACCTCACCCCTTTTTAAGCTGTAGGATTTTCTTGACCCTCAGTGTAATTGCAGTTGCATTGAGGTACGGTGAAATGGACAATTTTCTAGTACCGAGGATGATTTTGTCGGGAATTCCTATTGATGAACCATATTTGCAAGATCGTTTGAGAGTCCTAATGAATGAAGAAAAAAAGAGTCTCATGGGTGGAAAGCTTCCTGTAACTGAATGCTACTATCTTATGGGGACAGTAGATCCAACTGGGATTCTAAACAGAGATGAAGTTTGTGTGATTCTGTAAGTATTTCTGTTATTATTATGTTGTCATATAAATCCTGAGGCACTCTCACTTATTGAGTAGTAGTAAAAGCTTAAAAAACTTTATTTGCTCTAATCACTGTATGCAACCAGTTCTATTCCAGTTGATCAATCCAACCAGTAACAATATATTGAGGATTATAATGCCATTTGGCAGAACAGCAGTGTGGGAAGTGCAAACAATGCTAAAATGTCTTTCCGTATTGTGATTTATTTGATTTGCCGAATGATTTTCAGTGAAGATGGCCAACTGTCTGGGAATGTGTTAGTATACAAGAATCCTGGACTACATTTTGGGGATGTCCATGTAATGAAGGCTACATATGTTGAAGAGTTGGTGAACTTTGTTGGGAATGCAAAATATGCCATATTTTTTCCTACAAAAGGGCCGCGATCCGTGGCTGATGAAATAGCAAATAGCGACTTCGACGGTGACATGTATTGGGTTTCTAGAAATCCACAGGTTGGTTTGCATACTCATAATTTACGTACATTTCATGATTTGTAGTTTCATTCGTTCAAAGGAGAGACAGGAAAAGAATTTAGGGAAAAACATAACATAAAAATAAGGAAGTATATGTCGAGCCTTGTTAAAAGGAGTGGAGATTTGTTGCAGTTACTCTTGCCCAACTTTGTAAGAGTTGTGAGTCTTAGTGAAAACATAGAGAGAAGGCTGGGAACTAATTTGTAGGTTCGTCTATGTGTATTAGTCTTATCCTGTGCTAACTTATGTTAGTTTCTGCAGTTACTAGAGTCTTTCAATCCAAGCAGCCCATGGGAACAAAAATATACAGCAAAGAATGTGCGCCATCGGAAGCCAACTGATTTTTCTTCTGGGGAACTAGAAGATGAACTTTTCCAGCAGTTCTTAACAACTAGATTCAATCCAAGGTTTGCACTCTCTTGAAGTTCACTTTTGGTTTAGTTAGTTGACGTCGTCCTGTGGAAGTTATTATGGTTCACATATAGATATGCTTAATTTACTGAATAGGGACTTGGAAGGTGAGCATTTAAATATGCATTACTGCTGAGCTTGATGTTACCTTTTTGGAAGTTATCTTTCTTTCTTCATTTTTTTTGGTGTATTCCCAAGTTGGTGTTCGTGATAATGTGAAAGGTACCTAAAGCGGTAACGATCAGACTACTGGTGTTTATCTTCTTGCAGTTACGGTATGGGTGTGGCAGCAGACTGCTGGCTGGCTTATATGGATAGATTATTGACCTTGAGTGACGACTGCACTGAAGAGAAGAAATGCATGAAAGACAAGATGCTTCAGCTTACTGACATATACTATGATGCACTTGATGCTCCAAAGACGGGGGAAAAGGTTGGCTTACTTCTTTTCTTTTAATTTCCGTAGAATCATATCAACTCAACTCTTCTCCATATTTTCTGAAATCTGTTTGTGCTTTGGAATTCAGTTCGATAAGGTTGCTTAGAGTAAATAAATTGAAGATTATTCTGAAGAGCAGTTGCACCAAGTTACCTTATTCAATGTCAATTCTGTTTACTTTCTACTCTTTCTCTACTTTACAGGTTGAAGTTCCGAGCAATTTAAGAGTCAGTAGATATCCACATTACTTGGAAAAGTCGAACTTGGGTTCATATCAATCAAGATCTATTCTGGGACTAATTTTTGATAAGGTGGCTTCTTTTAAAACAACTCAGAGGCTGGAGGCAAATGGTGAGAATTTTTTTCGAAATTTTCATGTTCCACTGGTTTTAGAGTTACTGATAGGTGACATGTATTTCTTTTATGAATGTGGTATGCAGAAGCAAGGAAATTACCTGCTTTTGATGGAGAAGAAATTCCAGCATCCTGCATGCGATTATGGGAGGAGCGATATGATCAGTATAGAAGTGAAATGACTGATGCATTGAATCAGGATGACGATGTAAAAGATGATTATGCTGAAGAAGTTAATCAAAAGTATAAGCAGGTAATTCTGTCCGAGTTCGCATTTTCTACACCATCTCTGGATAATTTCGACTTTATGAATCTAGGCATTACATTACATCTATCATTATTGCTTGAAATGCAGATGTTATATGATGCCCCAGAGCTTAATGAAAGTACAAGGATTAGAGAGGAGATATACAACGAAGCACTTGCTATATACAACATCGTTTACGATTATGCAAGGATTAAGGGTGTGGGTAGATGCGGCTTTGCTTGGAAAGTTGCTGGTCAGGCGCTCTGCGAATTTTATGCCAAAAAGCTTGATGAAGATCCCATCATCTGTACTAAATCAGTACTACGTGAACTTTTCATCTAACTGAGCAAAAAAATGTGCCAAGAATTATAGGATTCAGGGTTCATAAGTGAAAAAAAAATTTGTAAAGGGATCAGAGCTCATGATATTTTGTATGTAAAGTTGTAAACATGTAATTATGCAATTTCCTTGTGCATTTTCTTTGCTCGGATACTATGTGATCAGTTAGGCAAAAATGGTCCTTTTGGAATTCCATTTTCTGTGCATAATTGGAAGTGGTGACGCTTTAAGCCTTATGAAACTTCATGTTATTTTCCATTCCAATGTTGAAATATGATGGTGAAAAACGCTTGCATCTATTACCAAAAAAAATAAATCTTGAGCAAATACATGTATGAGATGGGAACTTCCAAAAGAAAAGCAGTAACGTCAGAATTTGCCGAGTATGAAATGGTAGAAAAGAGTGAAGAAGACGGCCAGACTGAAATTACTGAGTATGAAATGGTAGAAAAGATTGAAGAAAATACCCAGTCTGAAATTGCTGGGTATGAAATGGTAGAAAAGAATGAAGAAGATAGCTAGACGACATTGTTGTCGAAGAGTAATACTATTTATTTCTGTTGATGGGAATTTTTCTGCTGCGCTGATGGTTGGAGGGGAGTAATGGAAAGCCATTGATACTCTACTTTCAGATTTTCCGGTGAAAAGCGGCCTTCCGATTACATGCTTGTACTGCCCAACACTCCAGGCCTGAAAAAAGAAAAGACAAAAGAACACCAGCATTACCACTGGCATTGCACTTGCAAGAGTCATTTATCCTAATGAAGTGCCAAGCAAAGTACTGCAAATTGCAAAGTGTACCTGAATTTGATCTCCAATGGTAACAACAAGGGCATTTCTGCTAGGACAGAAAGAAACCCATCCTTTCTTGGAATACAGATTAAAGTCTGACGAAGACGCATCAAAGACATGAACAGACAGTGCATGGGAGTAATCAGATCCTTTTACCAGCATCCGTATGACGTCCGATTTCAGTGAGTTCTCACATAACCGTGCATTTCCGGTATCAAGATTAATATTTTTGCAGTGCTTATACATACAACAGAACAAACCATCCTTGTTTGTCAGATTAGTATTTTCCTTGGCTAACTCTCGACGAATGAGTGTATTTGATTCTGATAGTACCCTCAGAATTTTGGCCGCAATCTTCTGTATCTCTGTTGAAAGGTTCTCTAATTTTTGGCTGAAAAATAAATGAGTTTTGCAGTAACTTAGTACTTTATGATACTTCGATTATACTACTTCCGTTTCAGGAAAAGTGATACTTTTCACGTTTTCACCGAAAAAAATGTCAGAGAGAAAAGAAAGAAACATACCTGAAATTTAAATATCCGTCGGACCAGAATACCTCCATTAGAATATTCAATCTGGAATCTCTACACCAAGCAAACTCTTCACTCGTTTCCATCTCCTCATCATTACCACCACTGGAGAACTCCTCAAACCCGTACGGCTTCCCCGAATTTCTCGACAAAATCGACTTATACTCTTTAGAAATTCCAAAGACTCCCACAGAATCATTCAAAACCGATTCAATCAAATCATTTGAAATTCCATGGTTGAGTAACTGGAAGCAACCGATGACAGAAATTGACTCCAGAACCTCGGAGTCAAACTGTGTTGAAGAAGTCAATGAGTTGTAATCAATTTCTGGTGGCTTTTTTGTAGACAATATTTCTCTAGGAAAGACTCGATTAATGGGTAGAATTAGATCAGGAACTTGAAGTGACCGTTCCAGAAACTCGTTCAGTTCATTTTCGTTAACGAATGTTGATTTTCGATTCGTGTCGTTGTTTCCTATGGGAGACGGTGGTGGTGCTCTAAAATCTGTCTGGTTTTGTTGTGGCAATATGAACGTTGATGATTTTCGGTTGTTTCCTATTGGAGATGGTGGTGGTGCTCTAAATTCTGTTTGGTTTCGTTGTTTCGGTGGCAGTATGATTTGTAACGACGGCGACATTGGTATTGCGGTCGTGTATAGGGAAGAAAATGTGAAAATGCTTGATGAATTCTTGTTTTTATGTTCATGATACTTCTGTGAAATGAAATAGAGAAATAAAAGGAATGTAATGATGAATTATGTTTTAAAAACATTTGGACAGGACAGAATCATTCTATATCACATTGTTTGCTTCTCTTTTTCTGGGTGTCTTTCTTTTTCTTTTGACAATCTTTATTCAGTCATGGCTGGCAAACTGTAGATGTTAAGATTCGTTGATCGGGGTCCATTGTCATAGTTTTTGCTCATAAGAATTTTCTGGACACCATTGTGTCCACTTGGATTTGTCATTTATGTTTTATGATGTATTTGATGAATTTTGAGTCTTTGATCCTTTTGTGAAACTGGCCATATATCATGGGCCATGGCCACAACCACAAGCCCACAAACCAAGGCTGTTGCAACTTGAAACCCTTTTTTTTTCTCTTGGAAAGGCTTGTAGCCTCTAAGTTGTTATTTTAACCTCTAGAAGCAAAACAGTCAAAAGTCAATTTGTGTACACAATTTTATAATGACTTCTAAAAAGCAAAAATAAAATAGAGTAAACTTTTGTGAAGCAAAAATATTAGTATGTTAAGATACCAGAAGCAGAAATCAGAAGTGAGAGTCAGAAGCAAAATGTTTTTGCTTCATAAAAAGTTTGTATTTTGTTTCTAAAAGTCATTCTGAAATCGGGTACCCAAATTACTTCTGACTTTCCTCCTTCTGGAAGTTAAAAAGCAACTTCTGAAGTGGTATTCAAACAACTTTCTTCTGACTTCTGCTTCTGGAGAATCTGGAACACTTCTACTTCTAATAACCAGACAAACTTTTTGATCCACACTTTTGGGTGGCCTAAAATTTGTCTTGCAGTCTCTTATCTCTGTAAGTGTGATACAAATCTATCACATGACCCAAAATCTAAATGGTAATATAAAAAAAAAGTCTGTAAAAATCGTAATCCAAAAGTATCTTTAACGTGATCGAGTGACTCCCAACCGGCCTATGACTCTATTGTTGAAATCCAAACCAAAATTTATTTGATAAATTAAGTAGAAGAAAAAATTAAATAAAATAACATTAAAAAACATCTTCCTAAAATTTTCTTATAAACCTACGAAGTACCTTGTGGCGTTAAATCTACATTGTAGTTCATGATCTGTTGAGTGATTCAAAATAGGAATAGGCCCCGTGTGACAATCATAACTTTGTTAGGTTTTGTTCAGTTAAGTTCTGGAATATTCCAGAACTGGTCAGAAACATTACTTGGGTATTTCCCAAATTCTGTGGTTTCCTAGTTGAGTTGGTTATCTATTTTAGGTAGGAAACTAACCTAGGAAGTTCTTGTGGAACATGTTTGTGTCATCTATAAAAGGGGTCCTTAGGATCAGGGTTTATATATCTTATTCTTAGGGAAAAACAAACGTCTGTTTGTGAGAAAAGAAAAGAACAACTAGAGTTCTTATTGTGGGAGAGCTTTGAGTGACTAGTTTTTGTGAGGAAATCTTTTGTTTGTCGAATCGTTCTTGTCTCTTCTTAGTTTTTCTATATTGTATTTAATCGCTAGAACATCTTACTCGAGACGAACGTGTAGTAGTGTTTCTATCTTAGAGGAAATATCTACTGAATTCTACAATTGGTGCGGAGAGCGTTGATAGTCGAGAAGGAGTTGCTACGATGGAAAAGTATGGAGAATTGAAGCCTTATCGTATGGAAAGGTTTGATGGGAATTCTGATTTTAGTCTATGGCAGATGAATATGAAAGATTATCTTGTCGTGCTAGATTTAGATGATGCCCTAAAAGGTCCACCGGTAAGGCAACAGAAAGAGAAAAATGTGGAGTCGTCATAAGATGTTACCGATGCATGGAGAAAGATGGATAAAAAGTGTTTATCGGAGATTCGTCTTCATCTCGCTAGAAAGGTGCAAGGTCATGCTGCGATCAAGGATGCTACATCAGCAAAACAACTTTGGGTGTCCCTTGAAAGTTTGTTCATGGATAAAACAATGACTAATAAGATCTTTATTAAGGGTCTTTTACATGATATGAGGATGGAAGAGAACAATCCGGTAATGGAACATATTTCTGACTTTGATTCATTAATATTGAAGCTTGAAGCTGTTGGAGACAATTTGAATGATCAAGACAAATCTCTACAGCTGATATGGACGCTTCCAGAATCGTACAAGACGTTGTCACAGAATTTTATGAGTCGATCGTCGTTTACTACATTAGAAGTCTGTAGCGCTTTAGCTGCAGAGGAGATGATGCGAAAGAGAGATCGGGTTAGTAATACTTCTGAAGATGCGTTTGTAGCTGATGGGAAGAGAGTTGGTAACAACAAAGGAAAACGAACTGTTTTCAAAGGTGATTGTTACAAGTGTGGTCAGCCAGGTAATTGTGCTAGAGATTTTCCTAAGAAGAATGAAGGTTTTGGGAAAGCTTCGGCAAACTTTCCTAAAGATACTGCAGCCTTAACGATGTTATCGGAAGATGGTGATCGTGATGAGATCCTACCGACGCCTGCAAATTTTAAAAGTCAGGAAGGATGGGTATTAGACTGTGGTACCGCTGTGCATGTTTGTAACAATCGTTCATTATACAACAATTATGAAGATTGCAGCAGGTTTGTCTACATGGGGAATGGCTCTAGATTGCTGGTTCATGGAGTCGGTGAAGTTCGCCTGGAATTGTTTGATGGCTCAGTTCAAACAATCACAAATATTAGACATGTACCGGAGATGAAGTGGAATCTAATTAGTTTACCTAGATTAGAATCACTTGGAATGAGATACTCTACTAAAGATGGAGTAATGAGTGTATATCATGGCAACAATGTAATCTTGATGGCAAGACGGTGCATGAACTTGTATGGATTACATGGAAGAGTTGCTTGTGGTGGTGCTAGAAGTTTAAGAAATATTCGTTCCGGTGGTGCTGATGCAACAAGGAGGAGGTTAGGCTTAGGTGGTGCTTCTAGACGCAAGTTCAAGACAACTCAATGGAAGGTGTCATTGACTATGTCCTCTTTGGACATGGATTAATTATCAACCTAGATAATTGAGGGCCCTTAAGGGAGGGCGGCCCTGAATAAGGGTGAGATAAAAGAAGATGTTTGTACGCAAAGTGAAGAAGTAAGAAGACAGCTGCTGGTTTTGTTCACGTCACAAAAGGTGGTGATTGTTAGGTTTTGTTCAGTTAAGTTCTGGAATATTCCAGAACGGGTTAGAAACATTACTTGGGTATTTCCCAAGTTATGTGGTTTTCTAGTTGAGTTGATTATCTATTTTAGGTAGAAAACTAATCTAGGAAGTTCTTTTGGAACAAGTTTGTGTCATCTATAAAAGGGGTCCTTAGGATCAGGGTTTATATATCTTCTTCTTAGGGAAAAACAAACGTCTAGTTCTTATATTGGGAGAGATTTCAGTGACTAATTTTTGTAAGGAAATCTGTGTAAGAGTTTTTCAAGGAATTAGTGAAATCTTTTGTTTGCCGAATCGTTCTTGTATCTTCTTAGTTTTTAATATTGTGTTTAATCGCTAGAACATCTTACCCGAGATGAACGTGTAGTAGTGTTTCTATCTTAGAAGAACTATCTATCGAATTCTACAAACTTATCGTTTGATACAACATCAATATAATTTCTTAATATTTCACTGTAATAAAAAAATATGACCTAAGTTTGGTCTCAATTTTCTTCATGATACAAAACTTACCGCGAGATTCAAAACTTGGTTGACCCAAATGTGGGGAGTCATTGATTACTAATTACAATGGAGATCAGTAGTATCAACGCAAGAGTAATATGTAGTGCAACATATGTAACCTAAAACTCTCACATAAAGGGGTAACTACTTATTGGGACTGGAACCTCTGACCCCAAATATGAAAGAAAGACAAGAGATGAGACTTACCAATGATTCCCTCGCAATTGGAGAATCATGAGTCCCCAAAGCGACAAGTTGAAGACCTTCACCAACTTCACTAACTTTCATATCGCTTTGGAGATGAATCGAGCGACTCATCTAAAGAAAAAGAAAACGTTATCTGTTGGGATCCTAGTCCCACATTGGTTAGATGGGGCTTAATTAGTAGTTTATAAGTCAATGGGTTCCCTCATCTAGTCAACCAGTTTTCGAGTTGAGTTCTATCCATGGGCTTATGACAAGTTTAGGTTCGGTACCCTAACATTTGGTATCAGAGCCAACCACCACGACTCCACGGAAGGGGTGACCTATAGGCTAGATTAAAATTTTAGGGCACCTATGTATGGGCGTAGTTGTCACCCGCATTGGATACTGATAGGGGAGTGAAGCCGCCATAAGAGAAAGGGATACCTTCGGGTCAGTGTCGATAGAGTGGGCCAACAAGGACGTTGGGTCTGGAAGCGTGGTGGGATGTTGGGATCCTATTCCCACATTAGTTAGATGGGGCTTAATTAGTAGTTTATAAGTCAATGGGTTCCCTCATCTAGTCAACCGGTTTTCGAGTTGAGTTCTACCCATGGGCTTGTGACAAGTTTAGAGTCGGTACCCTAACATTATCACTCTCCAACATCCATATTCCATAACTCTAATTCAGAATTCAAGAATCAAAGTAGAACAATCCAAGCATTAAAGGTTAACATGCGGTTTCCTTTTGTCAATCAAACTACAATATCAATCCTACTTCAAACAGGAAAGGGATTCAATTCAAACAATAAAGAGGAATTTGATTAGATAAGAAAAGTTAGTCCATAAATTTTCCAAGTTGAGCTAAGGGCGTGATCAAGCCCTATTTTATGTATGTAATCAACCTCATACATGTTCAGGGCACCATCCACTCCTCCCTCTCTCCCGAGTCAGAAACCTATGGCGCAAACCAGAAACCAAATTATGGTTAGGAAGAGTAAACCCTAAGATTAAATTTTGACGTATTAAAGACAAGGTTTTGATCATTACCAACTTGTGAGTTGTGACGAAGCTTCAGTTTTTTAGCTTTGTGTTGTTCAACTAAAAGTGTTAGATCAAGCTCAAGTCAGAAAAAAGGGATTGAGCCTTGACTCCCATAATAGGCATTGTACACTACCAAGACGCAAATACGACCTCAACATTATGCACATATTTCACGTCAAACAAGTTCTTACCTTTCCAATTAGACCACGAGATGAGCCAAAAGTTTTGGTCATTAATTATTAGCTCTTGATAAGGTCTCAACTCTACAAACTCACGGTTCTATGAAGCCAGTGTGTACCATCTGAACATGCAACAACTCACGGTTCTATTGTGAGTAATCTAGATAGTGATTCAGTTAATGAGAGAAAAATTGGTTAGTTCGAATATTATCGCAAAACTTAGACTCATAAGCCCAGGACAACTCTCGAACTCATGAGAGAGACTCCGCTCCCGGCTTTATGTGCGAGACTTATCTCTTGGCCTCACTAGAGACACTCAGCTCTCGGTCCCACGAGAGAGACTAAGGTATTACACACCTCGTGACTGACTCATAGTACATCCCACCTAGATACACTAGTCATGTCTGCTTTACATAGTAATCACCCACCCTTCACTGAAACTGTCTCCATCTAACCACTGCGGTTGTGTGTGGTTTTTATCTGGAACTACTACGGTCATCCAACAATAGCTTCCCATATGGTCACCCATCCTTGGATTACTGCTACCCAAAAACACTTAACTGCGGAGCTTTTTGTAAATTTTGAAGCCAATTGTGCTGAAAAGGCATCGGTATAGTGTAGACGTACCCTGCTTCTTGTGAATCCAGCATCTGGCATAACCACTGATAGACGCATTTTTGTGTCTAATTTGTCCTCAATGTTCCGTATTGTTAGTACTCGATTTCGTACTTATTATGGTGTTTTGTGTGTTTGTAGGTATTTTTTTGGAAATAAATATTATTGGAAAATCCGGCTCGAAAAGTTGCTCGGAGTACCCCTGGAGGACATTTGCTATACGGACCCCCACTTTTGCTAAGGAGCACCCACGGCTATGTGTAGCCCATTTGTCTATAGCACCCACTGGTTATTTGGCACCCAAGACGTTGGATAAGGGCTACCCATCTTCATCGTTTCAAAACTCTGGTTTTAGCGGGAAACAATGGCAGCAATAACACATTTCTGTTTCGAATTTTTGGTGATGATTTAGCCAGACTCAATAGCTGGAATTGCATGGGAAGACTTGACTGAGCCTAACGAGATTGGTATGGATCATCGGTTTGATTAAATTTGGCTAGAACCCGTGTTGAAGTGAAGCAGCGAAGATACTTGCGAACACGACCTGGATGGAGATATTCACGGTATTTTGAGAGTTTCGTGAGACTACACAATGTTCTGAGTCATGCAGAGACGTGTTGGAACGTGTTTGCAGAGATTTAACGCGTGCAGGAGAAGAAAAAGGGAAGAAAATATTCCCGAGAATATTTTCTTTTACTGACGAGTATTAGAAGGATTTTCCGGAGTAATGAGCGAATATTCTTGTCCCTGTTGAGTATAAATAGCGTATTAGGGTATCACTGAAGAGGATGGAAAGTTTGGGAGAGGCGGAGAGCAAGAACATAAAAGAAAAAATCGTACCAGAGAACCACCATTTCTGTTGCTGCTGAAGAACACGAAGAACAAAACACCACCAGAGGCAGTCGTTCATGCTACAGTGACAACGACAGTCACACGAGGGTCGCAGAGATACAACAACAACAACAGTTCAATTTTATCGTTCTTTGTAACAGTGTTTTGCAACAACTATAAACGTTGCAGACACCCGATTTTCATTATTTTCTCTTTTATATTTCATCTTTGTAAACAAATTTTGAGCATGAATCAATATTTTGAGCAAGTTTACACAATGATGAGCTAAACCCATCCTCTGGGGCGACGGAGGAAGCTATTTCGCCAATGAAATGTGGTAATCTCTATTTTATTTTATTTATGCAATTATTATATGATTATTTGCCTTGATAAATAAATAGATAAAATGGTTTTTGTTAAACAATTGTTATTTCAATTGATGGAGCATGCTAGCCTAGGGTTTTTATGTCCCATACTTTCGATTTACAATTGTTATTTCTAAAAAATCAACTTTTGCAATATTAAGAATCAATTTGAATGAAGGATTTGCATA
Source organism: Papaver somniferum (assembly GCF_003573695.1). Classification (NCBI taxonomy): domain Eukaryota; kingdom Viridiplantae; phylum Streptophyta; class Magnoliopsida; order Ranunculales; family Papaveraceae; genus Papaver; species Papaver somniferum. The sequence continues at coordinate 80,763,368 of NC_039359.1, read as the reverse complement.
ATTATAATTAGAGAATATAAATCACTTTGATATTGGTAATTAGTGGAATCCATAGCCCCAATCTTCTCCATATTTTTCATATCACTTTTATTTAAGTTTTCTATATTTTTTATTTAAAATTGAGTCTAAAATCTGCTTTCACAAGTCTTGAACGAATCTTATTACTACAACAACATTGAAAATAACATCAATTTTTGGCGCCGCCGACGAGGATTTGTCATTAGGCTAGAGTTTTTAGATTTTTTTTTTAGGTTTTTATTTTATTTGCTCTTCTTTACGTTTTTGGGTTTTTATCTTTTTCTTACAGAATTCGGAATTTGGAGCGAAAGAAAATTTTGCCAAAGCTTTTGGTGAATACTTAAAGAGCGAGTGAAAGGCAAAGCGAAAGGAGCGAAAGAAGAATTTTTTTTTTATTTTATAAACAAAAAAAGAGAGAAAAAAAAAAGAGAGACATTTTTATTTTTGTAGATTTTTATTTTTTTTAGACTTTCTTTTTCTTTTGCACTTTATATTTTTGGGCTTTAGACTTTAAATTTTGGGACATTATTTTTAAATCCTACGGAAGGGTAGTTTAAATATAAACTGTTTGCAGAGAAGGACGATGATTACGATATCACCTCGGCCCATCGGGTTCGTACATGACATAGGAGTCGTGGCCCGAGTCGACTACAAAGGTCCATCCCCCATCTGGTACGGGAAGTTTGTCGAAACACTCGTGAATCCCCTGTCAACGAGTTACTGTCTTTCTTCGTATGCATATATGTTGAGGACTTGAAAACGGATGCTTTAATTTCCTAGTAAAAGGCAAGGACTGGCCATACAAGATAAGGGTTCGGATTTCATCACCGTTCTCTTCTTGCCCGCCTTAGGAAAACGACACCAAACGCGAACCTAAGCCTAAAATTTTGACTAGAACGCGACCGATAGGGTAACGAGCTTAATAGGAAAGTCATTCGAAAAATATTGGTTACTATTTTAAGCATACTTCGAAGTTCTTGACGGTTTCTGTAAGTTGAATGCGTGACTGCGCCGCCTTGTAATACCGGTGAGGCCTTGGGTATCAAAGCTCCACCGAGCTTCCCTCGTCTCTATTCAACTTACTTTAACTCGGATTGATTCCAGAGGGGTTTGCTTAAATTGTAACGAATTCCCGTTCGAAGGATTAGAAGCTGGTCTAGAAACAATCTAAGTGGAGCCATCATGCTTTTTGTTTGCTAGAAATCAGTATGTTTGCTGTGGTGGAGTCAGCCTTGTTTGTATTTGCATAGAACATCCCTTCCTTTTTAGGACTTTTATTTTTAATTTTGTTTTTCTAGTGTATGCCCGAAGTTTTTAAACGGGCTTGGAAAAGAAACACTCTAGGTCGTTTGATTAGTGACAAACCTAGTAGTTCTTCTTGTGAAGGCGGGGAGCTCGAAGACTCTTCTTTCGAGAGCCCCTTTTTTGAAAACTTCAGTTTTGAGAATCTGTCTCTTCGTGAGAAAAGTATCCCTAGTACTCCTAGTCCTTTCGTAGTGCCAGAAATGGCAACTTTGAAAGCTTTGTTAAACCCAACTAGGACCTCTCGTCCGTCTTGTATCAAGTTAGCTGAAACCGAGGCAAATTATGAACTGAAACCTGGGACTTTACAGATACTCCCAATGTTTTTAGGGAAGGAGAATGAGAACCCCTATTTTCATGTTAGGGAATTTGAGGAAGTTTTTAGTACTCTGAAAATTAAAAACCTAAGTGATGATGCGTTGAAACTTAGGTTATTCCCCTTTTCCTTAAAAGATAAAGCCAAATCTTGGCTGTATTAGTTTGGACTCTGAGTCAATTGAAACCTATGACCAACTTACTTCTGCCTTTATACATAAGTTTTTCCTAAGGAATAAAACATCGTCTATTAGGACGCAAATATGTACTTTTGCCCAACAAGAGGGAGAATCTTTATATAGGTACTTAGAAAGGTTCAATGACTTGATATCTCAATTTCCTCATCATGGTTTGGAGAAGGTTAGGTTAGTTCAGATCCTCTACGAGGGTTTAGATTATTCAACAACAACCATGGTTGAGTCCTTATGCACATGTGGGTTTGAGAATAAAACTGTTGATGAAGCGATGACATTTTTGAATGAAATCGCCGATAAGACCCAACAATGGGAAAATAGTATGGAACCCCAGAAAACAATTCTTCTAAGTAGAGGAAATGTTAATAGGGTAGAAGGATCTTATGAGTCAGATGCCAAAAATAGCAGCTATATCCAAAAGGTTAGAAGCCTTAGAATTAGGTCATTCTAATGGTAGTAGTGGAAGAAATGAGCCTTTTTGGGAAGACCATGTTGTTGAAGAGCAAGCCAATGCTCTTTATAACAACACTAGGTTTGATAACCGACAGAAGTTTTACCCATATTTAGAAACCTATAACCCTGGCTGGAGAAACCATCCAAACCTTTCTTGGTCCAAGGGACAGAATCAAGGTCAGTCTAGTAATGCTCAGGTTCCCCAAGGTTTTGGCTATACTAAGAATCCTTCAGCTCCGGCACAGTTTCAGAACCCTTCAGATAAGAAGATTATGAGTTTAGAAGAGTCTCTTGTTGTGTTAACTCGTAACACTGTGCAGTTTCAGCAATCTGTTGCTCAAGATTTAGAAGAAAATAAGAGAATAGGTCAGGCTAACTCTCAGGCTATTTCCGAGTTGAAAACCCAGGTTAGTCAGATAAATGAGTCTTTAAGAGAAAGAGGTAAGTTTCCTAGTCAGACTCAACCCAACCCTAGAGGAATTAATGAAATAGGTGAAATACCATCTGATCATGTGAATGCTATTAAAACCCTTAGGAGTGGTAGAGTGATAGAAAACAAGGTTTCCATTCCTGATAGTGAACATGTTGTAGTTCACCCTTCTGAACCAGAAACCGAGGAGACTGATAGAGTCTCTAAAGAGACCAATGAGGGTCATATTGAGCCCGAATTTCTCCCTAGATACCCATTGCCACAGCTTCTAGTTCCAACTAAGAGGGAGCCCAATTTTAATGATATATTGGAGGTTTTTAAGAAGGTAACTATCAACCTTCCACTACTAGATGCAATTAAGAAGATTCCCTCTTATTCCAAGTTTCTCAAGGATATGTGTACGCGAAAGCGAAAGCTTAATGTCCAGAAGAAAGCCTTTCTATCTAGTCAGGTGAGTTCTATTATTCAGAATACCACTACTCCTAAGTATAAAGACCCAGGATCCCCTACCATTTCTTGCACAATAGGTAAATACCGTGTTGAGAAATATTTGCTTGACTTAGGAGCTAGTGTGAACTTACTACCATATCATGTGTACCTTAATCTAGGACTTAGTGAGATGAAACCTACCCAGATGACACTTCAGTTAGATGATAGGTCCGTTAAAATTCCTCGTGGTGTGATCGAGGATGTTCTCATAGAGGTTTACAAGTTTATTTATCCAGTGTATTTTGTTATCCCGGATACCCAACCTATCCCTGACCCAGAGAACCAGATACCGGTAATTTTAGGTCGCCCGTTTTTAGCTACATCCAATGTGATCATTAACTGTCGTAATGGTATTATGAAATTCTCTTTTGGTAATATGACTATTGAGATGAACATTTTTAATATTAGTAAGCTACCCTCTGAACTAGATGACTCGAACATAGAAGAGGTGAACATGATAGGAACATTAGTCGAGGAGTCATTACCAAACACTTTGTTAGAAGATCCATTAGAGAAATGCCTAGCTCACTTTGGGATTGATTTTGATGATGATAATGTGATTAATGAGGTGAATGCTTTGTTAGATCCAACCCCTTTGTTGGACACTAGTAATGTATGGAAACCTAAGTTTGAACCACTACCAGCTTAAGACTACCCTAGTTCCTTCATTAGAAGAGCCTCCTAAGTTGGACCTAAAACCATTGCCAGATTCCCTGAAATATATGTTTTTAGGCCCGTCTGAGACTTTACCTGTGATTATTTCTTCCGTCTTGGATAGTGACCAGGAAAGTAAGCTAGTAACTGTCCTTCAAAACAACAAGGAAGCTTTAGGGTGGACCATAGCTGACATTAAGGGTATAAGTCCCACTGTTTGTATGCATCAGATCTATTTAGAGAGTGATACCAAACCTTCTAGGGAGATGCAACGTCGACTAAACCCTAATATGAAAGAGGTAGTTCGAAACGAGGTCCTTAAGTTGTTAGATGCAGGCGTTATCTACCCCATTTCAGACAATAAGTGGGTCAGCCCCGTTCAGGTTGTACCCAAGAAATCTGGTATTACTGTAGTCCAGAATGATAACAATGAGTTAATCCCGACCCGAGTGACCACGGGTTGGCGTGTTTGTATTGACTATAGGAAATTGAACAAGGTCACTAGGAAGGACCACTTTCCCCTTCCCTTCATCGACCAGATGCTAGAGAGATTAGCTGGACATAGTCACTATTGCTTTTTAGATGGCTACTCTGGATATAATTAGATCGTTATTGCCCCAGAAGACCAGGACAAAACCACTTTTACCCGTCCCTTTGGTACCTTTGCGTATAGACGCATGCCTTTCGGGCTTTGTAATGCCCCTGTGACTTTTCAGCGTTGCATGATGAGCATAGTTTCTGACATGGTAGAACGGTTCTTAGAGGTCTTTATGGATGATTTTTCAGTGTTTGGTTCGTCTTTCGATGAGTGCTTGCATTATTTGTCACTAGTGTTGACTAGGTGTAAGGAAAAAAATTTAGTGCTTAATTGGGAGAAATGTCACTTCATGGTTCCTTCAGGAATTGTTTTAGGGCATATTGTATCTTCTAAGGGTATAGAGGTAGATAAAGCCAAAGTTGACCTTATTAAGACTTTACAGGTCCCAAAAACCGTAATAGATATTAGGTCATTCTTAGGGCATGCAGGTTTTTATCGTCGATTCATTAAGGATTTTAGCCTAATTTCTAGACCTCTTTGCAATTTTCTTGCAAAAGATGTTAAGTTTGTCTTTGATGATGCTTGTTCAGAGGCTTTTGAGAAGCTTAAGAATTTACTCACTACCGCCCCCATAGTCCAGGCACCCAACTGGAACCTACCCTTTGAGATCATGTGTGATGCTTCAGATTATGCTATTGGTGTTGTGATAGGTCAGCGAGAAAACAAATTACTTCATGTGATTTACTATGCTAGCAAAACTCTGAATGATGCCCAGTTGAACTATACCACTACCGAGAAGGAACTGTTAGCCATTGTGTTTGCCTTAGACAAGTTTAGACCCTATCTCTTAGGTTCTATATGATCATGCTGCTTTGAAATATCTTTTGTCTAAGAAGGATACAAAACCTATATTAATTAGGTGGATCCTTTTGTTGCAAGAGTTTTCTCCAGACATTAGAGACAAAAAGGGTGCCGAAAATGTTATAGCAGACCACTTGTCTAGGCTAGTTGTTAGTTCCCCTGATGATTCCCTTCCTATAAGGGATAACTTTCCTGATGAACAATTGTTCTTTGTCACCCAATTACCTAGGTATGCGAATATAGTGAACTATCTTGTTACTGGTCGAATTCCCCAACATTGGGGTAAACAAGATCATTCTAGGTTTTTAGCTGAGGTTAAGCACTTCTTTTGGGATGATCCTTATTTGTTTAAGTATTGTCCAGACCAGATTATTAGGAGATGTATACCTGAGAGTGACCAGTACAGTATTATTTCCTTTTGTCATGATCATGCTTGTGGGGGTCACTTTAGTGCTAAAAAAACTGTTGTTAAGATATTGCAGTGCGGATTCTATTGGCCTTCGTTGTATAAAGACTCCCACAGTTACTGTGTGACTTGTGAACGTTGCCAGAAATTAGGAACCATTTCCCGTAGGAACATGATGCCCTTGAACCCTATTTTAGTTGTGGAGGTCTTTGACGTGTGGGGTATTGACTTTATGGTTCCGTTTCCTAATTCTTTTGGTAACTAATACATCCTTGTCACTGTAGACTATGTCTCTAAGTTGATTGAGGCGGATGCGTGTAAAACCAATGACCATAGGGTTGTGATTTAGTTCTTGAAAAATAATATACTTACACGTTTTGGTACACCGCGAGCTACAATTAGTGATGGAGGGTCGCACTTTTGTAATGGACCTTTTAGGATTTTGATGAAAAAATATGGTATTACACATAAGGTAGCTACCACATATCATCCACAGACTAGTGGTCAGGTAGAAGTTTCCAATAGGGAGATAAAACGTATATTAGAGAAAACAGTTAATCCTAATCGGAAAGACTGATCGTCTAGGCTTACTGATGCCTTATGGGCTTACCGTACTGCGTTTAAGACCCGCATTGGAATGTCGCCTTATCGTCTTGTTTATGGAAAGGCATGTCACTTACCTGTTGAGTTAGAACATAGAGCTTATTGGGCTGTTAAGCAGCTAAATTTTTCACTCGACAAGGAAGGAGCCCATAGGAAACTCCAGCGAGTTGGAAGAGATTCTTAGAGATGCATACGATAGTGCTAAGGAGTATAAGAACAAAATGAAACTTGTGCATGATAGAAATATCTTAAGAAATCCATTTTCTCCAGGTCAAAAAGTTCTTCTGTATGATACCTGCTTGCATCTTTTTCCTGAGAAATTACGTTCTCGGTGGACGGGTCCTTTTATTGTTCGCAATGTCTTTCCTCATGGAGCTGTTGAAATCGAGACACCGGATGGTAGTAGTTCTTCGAAAGTTAACAGTCAGAGATTGAAACCCTTTTTAGAGCCCTTTCCTACAGGTGATATTGAGGAGGTCCCTGTTTACCCTTGATTGACCATCGAGGCGATTGTATGTTGTATATTAGTTTTTGATTTCTCTCTTCACCCAGGTACTATCTTTCCGACTTCTCTCTTTACTAATTCCTCATGTTACTTTATTGTTTGGTATTGCTCTTTCATTAGAAACATTGAGGACAATATTAGATTTAAGTTTGGGGGTGGGGAAGAAACTTGTTGTTAGCTTTTAGTTGCAATAAATAAACTCCAAAGCCTAGAAATTTATGCTTATTAAGGTTGGAACTAACCAATCTAAGTGGATGGGAACATCTTGGTTGTAGGAGTTGAGGAACCAATCTGATTAGATGCAAACATCTAAAGAGTCTATTCATAAAAGCACAGAGCTCAGGTGTTAGAATTTAAAAAAACATGGTAGTTTCGCCATATCTCGTTGAATCCTAATCCTTATGTTTTTATTTTTTAAGTGATTTGGTGGGTCACACGATTCAAGTTGTTACCTTTGCTAGGGTGGAATAGAGTGATTGAGATACCATCAAAAAAAAAATGAGACCAGACCATTAGACCAACCTGAATAAATTCAATAAAGTCGACCATTGGTGCCCTTGTATATGCTAGTTGTGTTGACCTAGAGTTAGGTTTATCGACTACTGGTCCCCTTGTATATGCCAGTTGTGTTGATATTAGTCATACCGGTATCTCAGTCCATTAGGATAGGTTCACCTTGGCAGAGGCCTTCAGACAGATATGGGAAACACCGTTCACTTTTAACCATCTTTTTATCCATCTTCTTAATCTTTCCATGTGATTGGTAGACTCCGGTTATGATGTACATAAACTATCTGAGTAGAGATCTGTCACTTATATATGAATTTGAGTATGCTGAGTGCAAACTCGTGTACAACAATTGGAATTTCGCATCAGGGTACTTCCTCATGTAGTCAATGAGAGTATGCCAACCAAGGAGATTCTTTAGTGCTTTCCAAGGTTCTGCGTAGATAGCTAGGGTCTGGAGTAAAGGTTTTGTGGATACACCTCTGGTAAACCCACCGGAGACAATACTCCGCCACTAGGGCCACCTAGTGGTTTAACGGCTTGCTGCACGTGCTAAGTGTAGTCATTTTTATTTTCTAGATTAGATTTGCTCGAGGACTAGCAAATAATAAGTTTGGGGGTATTTGATAGACGCATTTTTGTGTCTAATTTGTCCTCAATGTTCCGTATTGTTAGTACTCGATTTCGTACTTATTATGGTGTTTTGTGTGTTTGTAGGTATTTTTTTGGAAATAAATATTGTTGGAAAATTCGGCTCGTAATGTTGCTCGGAGTACCCCTGGAGGACATTTTCTATACAGACCCCCACTTTTGCTAAGGAGCACCCACGGCTATGTGTAGCCCATTTGTCTATAGCACCCACTGGTTATTTGGCACCCAAGACGTTGGATAAGGGCTACCCATCTTCATCGTTTCAAAACTCTGGTTTTAGCGGGAAATAATGGCAGCAAGAACACATTTCTGGTTCGAGTTTTTGGTGATGATTTAGCCAGACTCAATAGCTGGAATTGCATGGGAAGACTTGACTGAGCCTAACAGGATTGGTATGGGTCATCGGTTCGATTAAATTTGGCGAGGACCCGTGTTGAAGTGAAGCAGCGAAGATACATGCGAAAACGACCTGGATGGATATATTCACGGGATTTGGAGAGTTTCGTGAGACTAAACCATGTTCTGAGTCATGCAGAGACGTGTTGGAACGTGTTTGCAGAGATTTAACGCGTGCAGGAGAAGAAAAAGGGACGAAAATATTCCCGAGAATATTTTCTTTTACTGCCGAGTATTGGAAGGATTTTCCGGAGTAATGAGCGAATATTCTTGTCCCTGTTGAGTATAAATAGCGTATTAGGGTATCACTGAAGAGGATGGAGAGTTTGGGAGAGGCGGAGAGCAACAACAGAAGAGAAAAAATCGCACCAGAGAACCACCATTTCTGCTGCTGAAGAACACAAAGAACAAAACACCACCAGAGGCAGTCGTTCATGCTACAGTGACAACGACAGTCACACGAGGGTCGCAGAGATACATCAACAACAACAGTTCGATTTTATCATTTTTTGTAACAGTTTTTTGCAACAATTATAAACGTTGCAAACACCCGATTTTCATTATTTTCTCTCCATTTCATCTTTGTAAATAAATTTTTAGCATGAATCAATATTTTGAGCAAGTTTACACAATGATGAGCTAAACCCATCCTCTGGGGCGACGGAGGAAGCTATTTCGCCAATGAAATGTGGTAATCTCTATTTTATTTTATTTATGCAATTATTATATGATTATTTTCCTTGATAAATAAATAGAGAAAATGGTTTTTGTTAAACAATTTTTATTTCAATTGATGGAGCATTCTATCCTAGGGTTTTGATGTCCCATACTTTCGATTTACAATTGTTATTTTTAAAAAATCAACTTTTGCAATATTAAGAATCAATTTGAATGAAGGATTTGCATAATTATAATTAGAGAATATAAATCACTTTGATATTGGTAATTAGTGGAATCCATAGACCCAGTCTTCTCCATATTTTTCATATCACTTTTATTTAAGTTTCCTATATTTTTTATTTAAAATTAAGTCTAAAATCTTCTTTCACAAGTCTTGAACGAATCTTATTACTACAACAACATTGAAAATAACATTAACCACCTGGCATACTCTCCAACCCGAGCACAAGATACCTGTCCCTAGTTGTATCAAAACTATCACCGATATTTTTCCACTTACCCACTGCAGTTATTTAGCAGTATAGAAGTTTTAGCGACACTACTGAGAGGTCACCTATCCCGTGACTACTCCCGACCGAGCATGCTTAGCTGATAACTGAGAATTTTTTTCCACAACTCAGTCAAGTGTACCCATCAGGCCTCGGTATGATATAGACATTCCCTGCCTTATGTGAAGTATCTGGCGTAACCGCCCAGCATAATCTCCCGCACGAGCACAAGCAATATTATATCCCACTTACCCACTACGTTAATCCAGTAGCGTGAGATTTTTTAACAACACTGCTTCTGTCATCTAGACACAGCTTTCCGATAGGTCACCCATCTCGTGACTACTCCCGGTCGAGCACGCTTAACTTAGAAGTTTTTCTCAAAACTAAATAAAGTATATACTCTTCAGCCTCGGTATAAGGAAAAACAAACCATTACCTACATTTTATTTAGCCATTGCAGCTATTCGGCAGTGTGGGGTTTTCAACGGGCACCACTGCGGTTATTCAACAGCAGCTTCCCTGGAGATCACTCATCCATGGATTACTCCCACCCGAGCACACTTAGCTGAAGAGATTTTTGCTAACGCTGGAGATAATTATGTTGAAAAGGCCTCGGTGTTTGTAAAGGACAAACCATTACCCATATCCCATTCGGAAAACCCTACCTGCCGAATCGGGGTATTACAGTTCCATAATCTCATATAAACAAGGAACACTCTCAAGCACATATACATGCCTCACTTTTAGTCTCATGAGCATATCCAAGTTGTCTCTCTTTTGAGAACTGTTTTGATAGTTTTTTAACTAAGATTAGTTATCTCAGTAATCTTTGTCTTAGTTGATTACCATCCGGGCCTGATAGAACTGGGCCCAACAGCTGCCCCGTTGTACACCTGGAATTTGGCTGAATGCCAAATAAGAAATAAACACTTGAAAATACGCAAGGTCGAAAACAACAAACAAGTTATTTTACGTTTTTGTTTAATATAGTTTGCGTATATTTTAAAATTTTGATGTTTATTTAAATGAGCTTGGATGAGAGTCCATGTCACCATTTCTAAGGGATTCAACTTTTACAAGCGTTATTAAATTTTTATGGATCATGCTAATGATTTGTTTTTTAGTTTTATCCCCATCTAAGATAAATTATCCAAACATTGTTGAAGATACTCTTATATCTTAAGAAATCTTTGTGCACTATGCTAACTAATTTTTTCTTATTTCTATCTCTACCTAAATTACAGTACAAATGCTATTAGAAACGCTCCAAGTAAAGGCGTAAAATGTGCCATCAGAACACATCACGACAAGTGAAGGAGCGTGCATACCGTGTTGTGTATCGAGTTGTGATGTGTGAGCTATTAAGGTGCATTATACCGTGTTGCACTTTTTTAGTTGAAAGCTTAGCACAACTAAATACAGAACACAATACATGAATTACCATGTTGTGATGTTCCCGTAAACCTAAATTACAGTATATTTATCCACAATTATATCATCACCAGAAATAATGAAAACATAATGAAATATTTATATATTAAAAAATAACATATACAAGCCAGCGGATTTGTGATTATTCAGTCAAAACTTGGCACCACAGGCCACGTGATACAATACGAAAATAGTCGTGTGGTGTTCTCATCAGTAAACCTAAATTATAAAATTTGTATTCAAAACAATATCATTACCCATGACAAAAAAACTTGATTCGTTTGAGCAGGAAAAGGCTATGCCCAAACTAGAAACTCAATAGATGATCAAAAATGAATGATATAACAAGTGTCAAAATTGTGCAAGTGAAATTCATTACTTTGATCTGGGTTTAAACCTCCTAGTTGGTATAACTGAGTATACTGCACTTTTAGGTGATTTTCAATTAATAATATAGTGAACTCAATAAGTCGTGCCCGTACATATTTCCAAATAGTAGTATATGTGCAATTTATACTTTTAAGAATGAGATTTTGATAAAGTACCCATGTTTTGAAATACACTAGATTAAAGTATCCTCGTTTTTTTGAACTTTTCAAAAGTTCCCCTTTTTTGACCGTTTTTTCTTCCGAATAACGGTTTCCATCCGGTTGAGTGCTAGGTAGCAGTTATCTCACCCATTAAAAGTCATATTTACCCCTGAACCACATCTCATTGGTGAGTAGGGTAAATGATTCGACGATCATGAAACCAATGTAACGATCCATTACAGCCTCGATGAACCTGAAATAGGTGTAACGATTATGAACTAGGCTCGACGAACTTTTAAAGTGTTGTAGAAGGTCGATTCTCCACCAACCAAAAACCTCAAGACACTTGGAAACGATGAACCTTTTTTAAGTAATGATTTAACGAATCTGAAAACGGTGAAACGATCCTGAACCGATCTCGACAAAACCTTAAAAATAAGGTAAAAGGTAAACGAGGCAACAAGTGAAGGGTAAGTAGAGTTCAGAAAAGTAAACTAGTGTTGATTGACTTAGAAGAAGAAAATTAATTGTGAGGGTTCTTTTGAGAATATTTAAACAACGGGGATAATTTATTAAGTCGGACTTTCAAACTGGGGTACTTTATCAAAATTTCCAAATAAAATACTCCCTTCGTCCCACTATTAATCGACCTATTTATTTTTAGATTTTGTCCCATTAATAGTTGATTTTATATTATTTGATACTCATGTTTATATTCGTAACGTAGGTGTTTTAAAATGCTTTTCAATGATATAAAATATACGAATATCCGTGGTATAGTTTGAGAGACAAATCATTTCTAAATTGTACTACTAGGTAAATTAATAGTGGGACGGAGGGAGTATAAAATATGAATTGATAGATAAACCTCCCCCACCTACAACAGGGAACGCAACTGACGTCCCAACCTATCATCAAATGGCAGGTGATGCAAGGGACACTTGCGAATATAAATCGTTAAACGTTTCTATTTCTAATTTTTCTCTTCAGATAGAAGTATTTGTTTTTAATTTCTGACATTCTATAACATTTTACATTTCACCTTTCATTTTTATATCTTATTTTTGAATATTTTTTTAACTGAGTTATGATTATTTTCCCAAAAGGACCTGTTCATTATGAACAAAAAGTTGATCCCCAAGATTAATCTCTCTCCGTAATTTTTTCTTTTCGCAGTGCAAATGCTAGTACAACTTAGTGATATTATACTTCAGTTTTCGTTACTGGAACTCCTGTTGATATTTTGGCTAATTCTTTCAAAATCGATGTGGGTACAATTGAGCTATGTGTTGGTTTATTTTCTTTTTGTGTGTGTTAGATTTTTTTATTTTATGTTCAATTAACATCATGTAAGATAACTAAATATATGTTCTTTTTTCTTGCTTTTTTTTTTCTTTTTCTTCTAAGGAACTTATACATTGCATCAAACCATTAAACGGATCCAAATAATATTTTATTAAATTCTTTATTATGTATTAGATTTAGACATTTATTTTATTTATAATTTGGTTTTTTAATTAAATAACAGGCCTGATATACTATAAAGGCGTCTATCGTCTTTTTTACCAGTACAACCCTAAAATTATTGTTTGGGGGAATATTATATGGGAACACTCAGTATCCACTGATTTGATAAATTGGTTTCCCTTTGAACATGCATTGGCTCCTTCCAGACAATTTGATATAAATGGACATTGGTCAGGTTCTGCTACTATACTTCTTGGAAACAAACCTATTATACTCCACACTGACATCGATCCAGACGAGAGACAGGTACTAACGTTGCAGTGCCAAAACATTTGTTTGATCCATTATTAAGAAAATGGGTGAAGCTCGAATACAACCCAACAATTATACCAACTATTGGTGTAAATGCGAGTGCATTTCGAGATCCCACGACCGCATGGTGGAGTAATGATAGGTACTGCAGATTAGTAGTTGGTAACAAGAGATATAAGAGTGGAACCGTTGTGTTCTATAAAATTAAGGATTTTACCCATTGGACTAAAGCTAAACATTTGTTACATTCTTCTGCTACTGCAGGTATGTGATAAAAAAATATTTTTTTAATCTTGTATCACTGAATGGGAAACAAGGATTAGACACATAATTTGTCGGTGATGGTATTAAACATGTGTTGAAAGTGAGCCTTGATGTTACAAGGTTTGGATATTACACTCTTGGTCAACATTTTACTAGCGAAGAATGATATGTACCAGACAACACTTCAGTTGATGATAGTCGTACAAGTTTAAGGTATGATTATAGAAATTTCTATGCATCTATCTCATTTTACGATCCGTCGAAAAATCGAAGAATTTTGTGGGGATGGGCTAACGAATCGGATCGAACTCCAGATGATCAAATTGTTAAAGGCTAGGCAGGGGTTCAGGGAATTATCCTTTTCATAACGTCAAATATGTGGTTTGGAGATTTCAGTTTTCATTTATCTTTTTAAGTAATTTTTGTTCTCATCTATAGACAATTATCGGGACTGGGTGACTTGTTAAAAATGAAAAATAATTCTTACAGTCGCCTATTGAAGAAGTTAATCATTTACGAAGCGGTCAAGTGAAGATGACCAAAATACCTCTTAAACAGGAAAGCTGCATTGAGATTGAAGGAATTATACCTGCTAAAATATGTTATTTATAAAATTAAAATATGATATCATAAATATTTTTCCCAGACTTAAATTATGATGTATTCAATTATTTGAGTTAATGTACATTTACTGGAAGATGGTGAAGTTACATTTAATATACCGAGTTTGGAACATGTTTAATGCTGGAAGACTTTGCGGTGAAAATGATACTAGCGTCTTGGGTGGCGTTAGACTTTTTGCTAACACTAGCGTCAAGTGACTTACAAGAATGCAATTTTCTTAGGAAATAAAATAAATAAAATAATAGATGGTGATAAACATAAACACACATACTACAGAACCCTCAAAATCAAATTTAGGGGTTTACCTTGGCTTTAACCAAGTGCTTAGTCTCTTTCTGACCACCACCACTTTTGGGGAAAAAAAGGAATATAAGATCTCTAGCTTTATCCATTCTTTCTATCATCCAATTGTTCATGTTTCTAGAAAGCAGAATCTTTATCTCTTTTAAAAACGGCTCAGAAATCAATCAAAATCTCATATGTCAAACCCCATTTTAGAAAATTGATTTTTTCCTCTGATAAATTTTTTGAGTAAAATTGGGCAAGAAAAGGAAAGAAATTAATAAAGAAGGGTAAATTTATGATGTTTTCTTGTAGAATAGAAGAATTAAATGAATGAAAAGGGGGAAATCTATGCTATTTTTTGCAGAAAAGAAGAAAGAAATCCCATCCTCTTGGGTTTTCTAGGTACTGACCTCTTCTTTCTTTATTGCGGCCATATTACAATACCATTTGAACGTTGTTAATGGGAATATCAGTTTGTTTAGGAGGATACCAAAGTCCATAAAATACAAAACGTCCCACAACACTACCGTATTTTTTTAGGGTCTTCAAGTCGAATTTAAAATATAAAAATTCTTATGTGCTCTGGTGGTATTAGGTAGGTTAAGATGCACTTTTTTCATTTAAATACTTTCTTTAACATAAGAAAGTTAATTCAGGTTGTTGATATTGTTTTTTTTATTACATCGAGTTATTGTTGGTATGTTTTTAACACATGATAAGATGTAGAAACCCTCTTATGGATGCTTCATATATGTTGATATCAGTAATGGAAAGCTTTACATCAAGTTATTGCTGGTATTTTTTAACACACGATAAGATGTAGAAACCCTCTTATGGATGCTTCGTAGATGATAATACATAGAAACCCTCTTATTTGGTATGACTTTTATTCGCTATATACTTTAGTTGTTAACTATATTTGTGTTTCAAATAATAATATATTTTAGTTATACACTTTTTTTTTTGCTTAATACATATGATGTTCGGTAGCAGATCGATAATTCAGTTATAGAGAGCTTTGGTGTTGGCGGAAAAACATGCCTCTTATCAAGGGTTTATCCAACATTGGTCGTTGGGAATAATGCTCCTTTATATGTTTTCAACAACGGGGCTCAAGCAATAAATATTGGGAAGTTGAAAGCATGGAAAATGAATAGTCCAATAATCAATTAAAAAATTAGTCTTCTAATTTTCTAGTTTAGCTATGTTCACTGAGTAATGATAATATTTCTATTTAGGAGAGAATATATCAATCATGTTATATGATGGTTCCTTGTCAGAATTGTCCATGTGAGTAGTACATACGGATGTTACATGTAAAGTCGATTTAAATGATCTGGAATATTTTATTCTATATTAATCTGTTATTTGTTAAGGTGTATTGCATTGTGTTGTAATTTTTCAGGTAAAAACTAGCGCAATTAAACATCCAACACAATACAGGAATTACTGTGTTGTGCTAATCCGGCAAACCTGAATTACAAAATGCGTATTCACAACAATATCATCATTGGCAATAATGAAAAACTTATATATTAAAAAAAAAACATATGTAAGCAAACTGATTAGTGTTTTTTCAGTCAAAAACTTGGCAGAACATAACATACGACAAAATACAAGAATAATCATCTTATATCATGCCGATAAACCTATATTATACAATTTGTACTCGCAACAATATCATTACCCACAACAATAAAAACATAACAAGAGACTTGATGCAAACATGAAATCCAAATCAATGTAGCTTACCAATTAGAAAAATTAAATAACATGCCCAATAATATAACATAACAAAAGGAACAATAAGAGAGAAAATATGCAACAAAGAACACGTTATATACATTCGAAATATACCCATTACACAAAACTAAATAAAACCTAGAAAGCAAGAGATAATATTTGATAGATAACACACTCTGCACATTAAAAACATAACTTTACAAACTATATATTCCAAGTATATATAGCTAATCAATATCACAAAAAATATGTAGTCTATCATAGCTCAGCCAGATCCATGTCAAAAATATGGAATCACTTGTACTACGAACATTTACAATCAATTAAATATAGCTTATTAAATTAGTTACGACAACGAAACAAAACAAGAAATTATTATCTTTATATATCTTCCACTAACAATTTAATCATCCTAGAGAAAACTTCCTTATACTTATCATTAGATTCTTATGTTCTCCTTCTAGAATACATCTAATCCTCCCTGCATGACATAACATTTAATATACAATTCGTCTTATCTTCTTGCTAAATTCTCCCAATTATACTAAAGATATGATCTGAAGCTACCGTCCATGCATCTGGAGTGAGCAAATCACAAGCCATTAAGTTATGAAAAATTGATAACTATTTCTGTAAAAGCATTGCTCGGTTGAGCCTACCAAGAATTGGTGTGTCAAGTTTGGTTGTCACATTTTAGTTCAAAAACTTGAGTCGCTTGATTAGATTACTAGAGTCACTTTGTTAGGTTAGAATAGGAAGTCTAGACGTGTTGAGACAAACTCATGTTACTCTGAAGAACATGAAGACATATCGACATCAACGAACACATCATCCTTATGTTCGAGGTTAGTATTACAAGACTTGACTTGTTTCCATTTATATCCACGTTATTTACAAGTAGTTTAAATGAAAACATAACATGCGAAGTTATATACATGAATCTCTAGTATTGATGACTTGATCATTACGCTATGATCAAAGTGTCAAGGAAGAATATACAAGTTGTGGTTACAACTTTGGTATATGAGAATATGAAGTATAACGTTTATCTTTTGAACTTCGTATATGTGATGTAACATTATCTCTGAAATTCGTTACAAGATTGTGTGATGAACTTTTGGTTGGTTCTCCATTCCTAGAAAACTATGTTTAACTACATGAGTTCAAGGAAGTAGATTTGCGAAACTTGTTTCATAGTTAAAATGGATCAAATGGATTTGGTGGTCTCATTCCTATTGGGGATCACTATTATGACCGATCCCTACCTTGGGGATATCTAGCAGGAACGATCCCTACTTGGGTATGGTATAACTTGAAGGACTGAATTCTACTTACAATTATATCCAGTTTTTGTATACGTATTTTAGGGTTTACATGGAATTTGGAATATCAGTTGCTATTTAGGAAAGTTCATAATGTAGACATTATGAGTATTTGAACATGTGCAAAAATATTATTTATTTATTGATCAAAGATATTTCTTACTTAAGGTGAGATCCCAAATCAAAATATTTGAGAATATTTTATTAGGGTTGTCGAAATTATATTCCTTTACTTTGCCACTAAGTAAAGCATATCTCTGAAAAAATATAATAATAGTATATTCTTGCATGCTAACTAATATTGAGTTATCATCCATGACAGATTTCGGTATATTAGTTGGAATTAAACAAAACCAAAACTTAGTATTTATTGTATATCTTTTGATATTTTCGGTTAAGGAAATCATGAGTGATCCTGGAATGAATCCAAGGGTACTAAGGTATTCAAGTTCTTTTTCACATTGGGTAAAATTTAACAATACTCACCACCTATAATTGCACAAGCTAATGGAGTTGCAGAAAGAAATAACATGAATATCCAAGAATTGGCCAGGGTAATGCTCCATAACAAAAACTCACCTTTAAAGTTTGGGAGAAGCTATCTTCACAGCGTGTTACCTAATCAACAGGGTGTACTTGAGGTCACGTACCCTGAATGCTCCTTATAAGTTATTGCATGGTGAGAAACCTAATTTGAGTTATCTCTATATGTTTGGAAGCAAATGTTACATCCTGAAGGATCGAGAACAAAAAGGGAAATTTGATTCTAAAAGCGACTAAGGAATATTCCTAGGCTATGCCTCAGATAGTCGTGGGGTTTAGAGTATACAATTTCCGAACTAATGTCATGATGAAATTAACAAATATTATTACTGATGACTTGAGAAACTTTTATCATGATGACACTCCTACTGAACTGCCTCTAATGGAGACAATTGATAAAGTCAAAGAAGCACCAACAACGATAAAAGTTGTACCAACTGTTGCCGATACTGATGTCACTAGTGATGATGGGTGTTCCCATTGAACGAAATATTTTTCAACCAAAGTGGGTTCAAAAGGATCATGACACCAATAATATCATGGGGGCCGGGAAACAGACTCTACTGCTAAAATACGAGGTTAGTTTTGAAATTTATGCAACTTTGCATGCTACCTTTCACAAGTGGAGACGAAAAACATTGATGAAGCTGTGAATGACCCTGATTGGGTTAATGTTATGCTTGATGATTTAAAACAATTCAAGAGACAAGATGTACACCTTGTTCTTTTCCCTACCAATTTAAATATTGTAGGCACCAACTGGATATTTAAGAACAATTAAGATGAATTCAGAATGATGGTGAGGAATAAAACAAGACTTGTCACTCAAGGATATTCTCAGATCAAATGAATTTATTTTGATAAGACCTTGGCCCCAGTTGCATGCCTTGAGTCCATACAGTTGTTATTAGCTCATGATTGTTTTCTCAATATTAAGCTATATCAAATGGATGTGAAATCGCATTCTTAAATGGATGATTTAAGGAAGAGGTTCATGATGCTCAACCTAAAGGATTTGAAAGTCCAGAAAATCCTGATCATGTCTTTAAACTCAATAAGGCATTATATGGGTTAAAACAAACACCTCGAGCTTGGTACGAAAATCTAACGACTTTTCTTCTTTAAAAAAGTTCATCAAGAGGTGGAGCGATAAAATGTTGTTTAAAAAATGGAGTGTCAAGGATGTCTTGATTGCTGCGATCTATGTAGATGATATCATTTATGGATCAACGTCCAATAAACTTGCTGAAGAATTTCAAACCTCTTTAAATGAAGAGTTTGAAATGACATATGTCAATGATATCATCTGTGGATCAACGTCTATTTGCATTAATTTGCTTGGATAAATCTTGTTCATTAGGATGAATTATTTCGATAATCATTTGTATTGGTTTGACCTTTAAACCAAATGAGTTTATTGATATAAATGAGAGATCATTTACTTTGATTTATCATTGATTTAAAGATTGATATGAGTGATCCATAAGTGAATTGGTTAGTGGAACATCTTTAATCATTTGGTGTTTCAGGTTACGATCCAAAAGAGTTGAGAATACAAGTCTTCACACCAGTGAAGAAACTCAAGATACTGGACTCTGTCTTGGAATTCATGTGTGTTAGTCAATTGGTTATATGCACAAGGATACAAAAGGAACTAAGTAATGAAGGAGTATTTACTTGGTATCAACTATATGAAGGGTAGTAAATTTGTATAATGACTTAATTATGTGAGTATTCAAAACTGGACTAGGTCCCATGATTTTTTGCTAGGCAGTTTTCCTCGTTAACAAAGTCTTGTGTGTATGTGTTATTTACTTTACTTCTGCATTATATTGTTTAGATTTATAATTAAAGTAAATAAAATTTTACATCTTGGTAATGATCCCATATCTCGTTTGGATGGAACTTTGGCTAACACCAGGATCACTTGACTGTTGTGACACTACGATCTCGTCAATGATAACAGTATATATATCTGCAGAGGTTGATATTGAAAATATTATGGTGTATTTGGTACCCTCGCCATTTCAGTGGGTTTTAAATAATTACGATTTTAATAATGTTTTACTAACAAAAATTACTTGGTAGATGATTACAAAAACAAACTCTCTTTGGTGTATATAATCCTAAAAGCAAAGTAATCTAAAAACGAAGATCCATTGTGCGATAATATAAACATTCAAGTTTCTTAGATATCGAAAAATATTATGAAGGTCCTACAACTTGTCAAGAAATATCATACCTAGAATGGATGTGATAAATCACATACCGAAATTTGAGAACACAACTGGGTTGCTTACTTAACCTGAAATCAATAATAAAATTCATAGAAATACAAACAATATAACACCATAGTACAAATTCTAATGAAGCTGAAAGTCTCTCAATGAGACCATCAAAAGTTACAACTTTGCTTCTTTTATTCTGAAATCTCTGTTAATCAAGATATAAGGATTCCTTCCGAAGCTCAAAATTTCCTACAATGAAGTTTAGCAAGACACGAGTTTTTCTCAGTCAAATGCACTAAAACTAATGCTCATACTGCAAGGGGATCTGACTAAACCAATTTGGTTTTCTGGTCTCGTTGTAGCTACGCACTCCCATCAGAAAAATATTCTCTGCAACAATGGATATCAAGATGAGAGTATAATGTCCTTCAATAATAATTCTAATATCCTTTTAGTTATTATTATAATGTGGGAAATATGGTAGCATATATATGTCTTATAAGTTTTTGAAGTAAAAACCATCCAGCATAGTATCATCTAAAAACTTTTCCAAAAACATAACATCGATGTCATAAATATTAAAATTCATTGCAAGTCAAGAACAGGAAAAATGGACTGCTAGCTCCGCCAATTAATCGGAAAGAAGCTTAAATTTGATGATTATTTTGATTTAAACACTAAAATAGGTGGAATCGATATAATTGTGAGAAATTCTACAGGGAGGTTTTTGGAGGTAATGATGAATTTCAAGAAAGCTAGATGTGGAGCAAACAGAAGCTCATGCTCTTCTAAATAAAGCATAATGGATTGAGAAAAATGAGTTCAGCTTTATAATAGTTGACCGATATTTTAAGTCTTTTATAAAGGTAGTCACCTCTAATTTTGTAATGTCAAAATACAAAAACCATAATCTTCAATCGAGTATGCTAGTGTCTATTAAGAGTCTTAAGTGTGTTCATGTATTAAGGTCTTATAATGAAGATGTTGAATCTTGCTACGAGCAAGCACTATAGTGAGCCAAGGATTCCCCACGATAAGGGTTTCTGTCCAAGCTTTACCTATATAAAAAATTAACCACTTGGGTTTTTATGGCTATATGAGTATCCTTCTTATATTTAAAGTGTGGCTAAAGCTAATAATCTAGTACATCATAAATACATGTGAGTGAATGATTACCACCAAATTGTAGGGAACATAAGCGCCATAGTGATTTCTCTTGTTTACATTGTGGTCACCATGGTACTTGCTCTAAGTATGCTAGAGAGCTTGTGGGAACATGTCATGGGAAGTTAATCTCCTAATATTTAACTTTTTCATCATGGAGAAAGATAATTATACTTTGTTAGATTTTTAGAAATGAATTTGTCTTTATTATAAAATAAATAAATTAAGTAAACAAAAAAAATAAATAACATTATTCAGTATTTATCCCTCATATGAGATAAATTTTTTTTATTATACTTTACATACCTACACTGACATCAATGAAATCAATAGAGAAAGAAGAGAGTGTTAATTTGAAAACATGATTTTTTAACATACCATCTAAAAAAACTAAACAAAAAATGCACTTACATATCTTCACATGGTGGGGCCCAAAACTACCCCTGCTAATTCCAAGAAGAGCGGGCCTCACATCTATATGAGGGGTTGTTTTTGTGTTGTTCTTTAGGTGGTATGTGTAGGATGATCAATTTGAAAATTAACTTTTGAGGCTTTATGAGCAGTTGTAAGCTATCTTGGTCTTGATGAAGCTATATCATGAAATGACCGTTAGGTAAAGGGATTCAAGTATTCAACCATCACGTTACATGCATCAAACTTATGTAAAACCAAACTGGATGTTGGATATCCATTTTTATGAACTTTTATCAAAAGCTGGAGCTATGCAATGCCATGGGTTCAAGTTTTTAAGGCCAATACTATTACATTATAATAAAAAATATTCCCTTATCAATTTGATCAACAAAAATAGATACGAGGATGCAGAGATGCATTCACGGCTTTAGATATAGATTCATCCAGGTGCTAATATATTACACCTAGTAAAAAAAAATTGCTATAAGAAAAGAAGCGAAAACCATGAACTTCTAAGCAGAAGTGTGGCTGCAGTACAATTCACTGATTATATCATTTCTCGTATTGAGATGAATAATCAAATTGTTTAGTTGACCACCTTTCCATCTACCCATAGTGATAGACTTGTTGCAAATGACGGATATGTTTGTCATAAGAGAATTTAAGTTTATGAACTATAATAAAAGACATTGCTCTGAAATTATGTTTTTTGTTTGCTTCTCATAAATAATAACTGTGATTGAATTTTTCTTTCTTGGCCTTTGCATACATTCAAATAAAAAGCAGCAAAATAGGTTCAGAATCGCATTGGAACTCTATATTATGTCCAGTCAGCTCTGTAGCCCATTTGAAAGATTCTTCCACACTATTTAGCTCTAGTAATTCTTTGGACTTCCATCCTGAAGAATGCCCTCTAGCTTCTATGCAGTTTCCTGCATCATCAATGAGTGTTAGTATTATTGCATAATCACTTGTATCAGGTAGCATGGATATATTCTGCAGTTCATAAGCTCCGGATAATGCCAAAGGCTTTGAGATGACAAGGTTTTGGGAAACATTAATGATTTTTTTCAGGACCAGATGAATCGGGCGACATTAATGAGTCAACTCACATGAAATTGTTTTCAAATTTTTTACATCAAATCTTAAGATTTACAACAATGCATCAAATCTCTAAGTCTTATTGATCTGATTTTTTACTTCTTTCCTCTTTTCTATTTGTTTTTAACTTCTGTTGTTTCATTTCAACTTTATAGTGTTATCTTTTCTTAGTTTTCACAAACAATGAAGAACTAATTATCTGGTTCTCTCCATCATGTGTGTGCAGGTTTGTTTATACATCATGGCATTTGCCTTAACATTTGTGCAAGTGAACAAAGCGTTTGCTAGGGAGTTCGCTAATCGTTTGGTAGAAAGAATTGTCTTTGTTAGTATCAGTGGTTTCCATTGTCAAAGAATCCTGAATCGGTTTAATGAAATGAGTCAAAATTTCAACACATCCCGCCTTGGAAGAAATTCAAATTCAAATTCACCCCAAAACCGCTTCTTCAGTTACAAATGGAAACAGAAAATCAATCACCGGATTTTACTTCATTGGTTAATATTCGCTATTTTTTCCTTCTATTCAGCTAAACTCAGTCAATTAATCTGTTACCATAATTTGAGCTTATTTGTACTAAATGCTATGTTGTCAAGCATTGTGGAATTGCCTGCAAGTATGCAACTATCTTTCTTCAAAAAGCTCATGAAAAGCCATATTTTTTTGGCAATCCAAAAATGATAAGGAAGAACATAACTACTGTCTCAAAAAATGTTGTTCCAATTATCAAGAGTACTCAAAAAAAATATGTTAAGAATGCAGTGTTTGTCTCACCTAAGGATGGTGAAATCATCAATATGAATTTCCTAGTCAACAAAGGAGATCAAGAAGAAGTTAGTGAAGACAACAGGCTTGGAAAGAGAAGTAGAATGGAAGATTGCACCACATCTATAGGTTCTTCCAATGGTGCTCATTCCTGTGAAACCACTAAGACTAACAAAGACTTTCAAACTCCCTCATCTATCACTGCTAAGGATAAGAAAACTATGAGCACACAACTGGAGAGTCAGGTATTTCTAAATACTTCCATTTCTACTTTTTATCAGTTAATTTACCTTAGTTATCCACTCAGTGCCATTTGCTTTTCTTTGCATTTAGTTTTTAAACACTTCATACTGCACATTTGTGGAACTCAAAAAAATCATATCCCATACAATCTTTCTTTTGATTATTAGTTTTAATCTTCTTCACTGCATCTTAGTTGACTCAATAAAAATTCGCAGTATGAAAATAATTTCTTGTAATGTACAAGGGATCAAAACTTCAGCCACCGGAAATCACCTCAGTGACCTCATTAGATGTCAAAATCCTGACATTATATTTTTGTGTGAAACAAAAATAAATCAAGACAAAAGCATACCTATTCTTAAACATTATCAATATCCTAATTATGCTTTTATTGATCCTATTGGCTTATCTGGAGGGCTTGTTCTTCTATGGAAAAATGGTTTCTCTTGTGATGTAGTTGGTAAAAGCAATAACATGTTTAACATTCTGGTTCAAGCTGATAATATCAAGCCTGAATTTCTCCTTACTTGTATGTATGGGCACACTAATTATCATAAGAAAAAATCTCAGTGGAATTATGTTCTAGATATTAGTAAGAATAACAGTAGCCCTTGGATTCTTCTAGGAGATCTCAACTTCCACATTTCAGACAATGATAACAATGCTTCTTTCTCTATTAATGGTTAGGTCAATAAGGTTGTAGCAGATTGTGTTTTTAGAAGACTTAGGTTATTCCGACAAAAGTCATACTTGGACTAGCAACAATTTAGGTACAGGAGATAGAAAATCCAAGATAGATATGGCCCTAGGTAATAGTGATTGGAATATCTCTTTCCATAACTCTAAGTTGTATCATCTAAATCATGTGGGTAGTGACCATAGTCCCATAATGTTTGTGACTGATTCTTGTATATCAAACTACTGGAAACCTTTCAAATTCTTTCTTACTTGGTTTAATGGTGATTCTTGTTCCAATGTTATTGCCAATGCTTGGAAAACTGAATTTAATGGTTCACCTGCTTTTCAGTTTACTAACAAAATGAACATTACTAGAAAATTTCTCTCTAAATGGAATATAGAGCATTTTGGTAACATACATCAACATGTTAATTCTCTGCAACAACAACTATCTTCATTACAAGCTCAACCACATAGCTCTCAGGCAGATGCTCAAATTATGGCAGTTAACAATGATCTCAACATATGGCATAAAGTACATAATGAATTTTATCAGCAAAAGTCAAGAGACAGTTTTATCAAGGACATGGATAATAATACCAAGTACTTTCATTCAAAATGTAATAGAAAAAGGAGCATAAATAACATTGATTCCATACAAGACTATAATGGTAATTGGCTGCAGTCTAGAGAGGATATTTCATCATATCTTACCCAACATTTCAGCAGTATAAGTTCCACTACTAATCCAGTTCTTGATGAGCACCTCTTCTCTATACTTCCTACTTGCATTACTGCAGAAGATAATGTACTTCTTACAAGTATCCCTTCTTCAGATGATATCTTTGCAACTCTAAAAAGCATGCAAAATTGGAGTTCTCCAGGGCCTGAAGGATTTCAAGCTGGTTTTTACAAAAGTCAGTGGAGAATTATAGGTAAATATATTTGCCTCATGGTCAAGAAATTTTTTGAGACTAAATATTTGTCAAGACAAGTTAACAAAACTTATATTTCTCTTATCCCAAAGAAGAAAAAGTCAACTTATGCAGCAGATTATAGACCTATAGGATTGTATAATACTTCCTATAAAATAATCACTAAAATTCTTGTCAAAAAATGAAACCATTAATGGAGAAGATTATTTCCTCTTATCAAGCAGCATATGTCTCTGGCAGGCTTATTAGTGACAACACAGTAATAGCCCAAGAAATCATACATTCATTTAAGAAAAAAAAAGGTCAAATTGGCTGGTTGGCACTCAAGATGGATATGTCAAAAGCATTTGACATATTAGAGTGGAGTTTCCTTCTCAAAGTACTCAATTATTTTGGATTCAGTGATGATTTATGTGACTTGATCCATCAGTGTATAAGTACCTCCACCCTCTCAGTACTTCTAAATGGATCACCTTGTGATGAATTCCAACCTACAAGAGGTATAACACAAGGTGATCCACTATCACCTTAATTGTTTATTCTTGCAATGGAATTTATTTCAAGACAACTTGTTGTATCTCAACAAAACAAAACTATACAAGGTATTTAAGTGGCTTGTAATGCACCAGCCATTAATCATTTGCTCTTTGCAGATGACTGCCTGATTTTCACTCAGGAAAATCTTTCTTCTTTTAACAATGTACTTATTCTTCTCAATGAGTTTAGTTCACAGTCAGGTCAAATTATAAATTTTGAGAATCTGCAGTACACTTCAGTAAGCACACAAAGACAGAAGTTGTTAACTGTCTTACCAGCATACTTGGAGTTAAAGCCATGAACTCAAAAGAAAAGTACTTGGGTTCTCCTCTGCTATCAGGGCATTCCAAACAAGAGGATTTCAAGTCAATTCAAGAGAACTTTGAGCAAGGATTATCCACTTATAATTCAATCTCTCTTACTCAGGCAGGAATATCAACAACGATTAAACATGTTTTAAATGCAGTTCCTACTTATCAGATGGGAAGTTTCAAGCTCCCTAATCAGCTCATCAACAAGCTCACTTCCATTGAAAGACATTTCTTTTGGGGACATAAAGAAAATAAGGGTTCTAATCCTCTAGCTTAAATCAAGATGTACATGTCAAAAGATACTGGTGGATTTGTATTCAGGGATTTAGAAAAGCTCAATCTGGCACTTTTCACAAAATTGGCATGGAGAATATGTACTGATTCCAATAATCTTATGGTTCAACTTGTTAGAAGTAAATATTTCAGATATGGAGATATTCTTCATAAAAAGATTGAAGCCAAAAATTGCTCATATACCTGGAATGGTATTACAAAAGGTCTTATTCTGGTGCAACACAATTATTTTATGGAAATCAACAATGGTGAAAGAATTAAAATATGACAAGATAGATGGATCCCATGTATGACAACTCCTTCAGTTCATGTGAATGAATTATTCAGATTTTATGAAGATGTTGTTGATCTTATTATCCATGGAACCAGTAATTGGAATATCTCCCTATTAGATCAATTATTTGATACTAATACTTCTTCTAGAATCCAGAGAATGTTTCTTGATGTCACAAAGGAAGTAAAGATGATTTGGATGCCTTCCAAGGATGGTAAGCACTTACGATAAGCTTTCTAACTACAATAGAGAAGTTTTTGTGAATGCAAGAATTATTGAGTCTGTTGTATGGAAAACTCTTTGGAAAACTGGAGCTTCCCATAGAGTTAAACTCTTTATCTGGAAGTGCATCAGGGAGATTAATCAGACAAGAGATAAATTAGCAGTCTACAATGCTGAGCAGGAAACTCAATGTGGTAGTTGTGGCAATGAATTTGAAACAATTGAACATCTTTTGTTGGAATGCAGACATGCCAGAGCTGTGTGGAGAGGAGTAAATATCAACATTGATACAATAAGAAGTAATTGCACAAGTGTGTCAGAGTGGTGCTCAAGTTGGTTCTCTACTGATAGTAGTTCAAATGAACATTGGTTATACACCTTAATGATTGGTGCTTGGTTCATCTAGAAAGACATATGTGATTCCATTTTCCAGGGAGTATCCTTAAACCCATTTACTTCTGTGCACAAGATCAACTATTATTTATATTCTCATCTATTATTTATAACATTGCATCTGAACCTACACACTGCATTATATCACACTGGCTTCCCCCCTTACCAGGCATTATTAAGATAAATGTAGATGCATCATTTGACTGTTCTTCAAGAAAAATAGGCAATAGTCTAATTATTCATGATGAAACATGAGCATGTGGAGGGATCAAAGGAAGTTTCACAAATGGAGCATTAAATCCAGAAGAGGGAGAATGCATGGTAATCCGTGAGGCACTAGTTTTGGCAAAGGAAAAATCATTCATCAGAATACACATTGAAGCAGATGCAAAGCTTGTTATCCAATCAATTACAGGAACTATCTCTTTAATACAATGGGAAAATAGAAATATCTTGAAAGAGATAACACATTTATCTTCTAGGTTTAGTTTATGCAATTTTACTTTCATTAGTAGAGATGACAATCAAGTAGCATATGAAGTTGCTAAGATAGTTAGAATTTCTGAACTAGATGTTGAGCTTTATGAGAATTTTAGTGCCAACATTTGTAGTCTTGTGGCAAAAGACTTCAATACAATATCTCAATAATAATTTTTTTTCTCTTTTTATCAAAAAAAAGAGATGACAAGGTTTTGGTCCTAAAAGGGTTATAGTACAAGTTTTGAATGAGACGGTAATTATTGTTGTTTGCATTAGTTATAACATTTATATATTTGACTATGTCTGCATCTGTATTTAGGTTGTTTTGGTCTTTCTCGCTGAGTACTTTGTTACACCTTGCCTTCCATATTTTTTCAGGTTAATTATATGCTATTGCATAGGTCATCCCAACTCATTTATGTACCATCCTTTTCAGTTGTCATGATCAATTGCTGATCTATCCATGGCAGTTGGTGGCATTCCCTTTGACGTAGTTCATGCTAAATTTTAAGTGATTTCGTATGTGGGATGTAAAATTATAGTCAAGGAACATGTGGGTTAGAGTTTCTTTGTGTTCGTTACGTAGCATGCAAGTAGTGTTGATATTTAGCAGAATTGCTGCCACTCTCATGCTATTTGGAAATGTGGAGTGAGCCACTTTTCACATAAATATTTTTATAGGAGGAGAGACTTTTATGTACCATATTTTACTTCATTCCTTATTTTCAGGTTGATGGCTATTAAGTTTATTCTATAAGGACTTTATGTTAAGTTTACCATTGTTGTTTAAATTAAAAACTGTTCTATCTTCCCTATGAGATATGTAGTCGAAGGGTTTCATTTTATGTGTTGGTGTCAAAACATATGCTAAGTTTATGATTATTCCAAGTGTTATTTTGGTTAATTAGATCACAGACTAGATTTATATTATTTACTCCCCGATTTAGTTTCGTAACCGGTGGTTTTACTCGTGGAATCCAAAAGTCTTGTCAAAATATTTATTTTATCTCCTTTCCTAATTTCCTAAAAGCATTTTTTTTTGAAGTCCGTAAATTTCATATTTTATTTCTTTCCAAATTCAACTATCCGATTGTTTGGGCTTCGTATCAGCATCACACGCCTTTATCAAGGGAAGTAACAGGCTTTGTAAACAGTTGCTCAAAGAGAATTTGAGCTTTCTTTAAGCCTCCACCAAATTCTTGTAATCATTATTGTACTCCCTCCGTTTCTAAATAATAGGCTGGTTTCTATAAATAGATGTTTCAAAAAAATAGGCTGGTTTTCTAATTGGGAAAGTCAAATGTTACTTTAATTTTCTGGGACCACTTTTCTCTTAACTTCTTTTGATGACAAGTGTTATGGGAACCATTTCACTTTACTTCTTTTGCTGACAAGTGTCATGAGGACCATTTCACTCCACTTCTTTTATTGACAAGTGTCATGAGAACCACTTTCAGTGCTTAGTTCTCTTAATTTTCTTAATTTTCTTTAAAAACAAAACCAACATATTAATTAGGAACGGAGGGAGTATTAAAAAGTCATATATTTCAAAGGCCAAGATCATTTTTTATAGGTATGCTAAACGTATCCCAAGTCTTAAGATAATGTCTCAATGTCCTTTCTCCACCAAAAGTCTCGTTGAAGCTTATTTATATACTTTACAAGAACAAATGTAAGACCACAGGATTCATATGATATCTGATTGAAATAAGTCTCTTTGAAATCTTACTTATATCCTAAACTACTGAACTCTTTAATGTGAAATCAAAGTAGAAATGTCTGAAATTACTGCATGAGACTAATGAGTCGTGTTCGTCTCCAACAAGTCTCTCTCCCTTCTAGCAACACTAACTTATAACTCCAAAAACCTGCTTTGCCCCCAGTAAAATATACATACTCCAATATCTTGGTAGATTGTAGTACTTGTCAACAATCTTTTGACAATTAAGATCAAAGTTTCCAGTAACTTTTCAACAGTATCATTTAATTCGTCTTACTTGCACCTACTAAATTTCAGTACCCAATACCTATGAGCCTAGTGTATTGTTGTTTCTTTGGATAATGTATGAAAAGGGAATGGACTGCGACCTACAAAATTCTATCTCGTCAATCTTAAGGACCCCATGCATAAAAAAAGATCTAGTTAAAGAAGGTTCTACTAGTACAGATGTACAAAGAACCCAATGGGGACAAGCGGTACACTCATACTTACTTTTTTTTGGTGAACATAAAAGGTTAGCTAAAGGTCATCGTCTAAATTATGGTCCTTATACTGACAAGTTGGTAAAATTTTGTACTTTTCTCGTATAGTAGGGCGATGGGAGTTAAATGGCATTTATGATTTTTTAGGTGACGTAGGCTCAAAGACCAGGCGGGTTGTAAGAAGAGATGAATCCAATGATGAGGTGGTCTTTATTAAGTCTTACTGTTTGGAAGTCTGATTTTACAAAATGAGGTCAAAGAGAAGTAGCAGCAACAGCAAGAGCCAAGGGAGACAAGGTCGGGGGTAGGCGACCGAAGCCTAGAAAGTCTTCACCTACTCCTTCCCACGTAATACGTCCATCTTTTTTATCTGCGACTTCCTAACTGTTTCTTGCCCGTTAATTTCTTGTCGTCAACCATCTGGTGATTCTGGTCCTTCTTTTAAATGTGGTGGATTTCTACCCTATTTACAACAAGTGTGCTGGTGAAATAGGACCCATCCTATCATGACCTCATCTGGTGAAAGCATAAAACTGAAATCTCTAAATCTACCAAAAACTAAAAAATTGTAACCAACCCCGATTAGTCCAGTTGACCGGGGTTGAGCTCCCGAATTATAAGTTAGAGGTTTAGTTTCTCAGCTGAAACTGAAGATACCGTAATGTAATAAATCCAATAACACTAGATACGGTTTTTTGTAAGAAGACAGTTTGCGTATGGAATTCCAGAATGACTTTTATAAGCAGAAAAATAGATTTTTTGTAAAATAAAATATCTGAATTTCTGATTTTTATTTTTGGAAAAACAAAAATCAAAAACATAATTATATCCAAACACGCTATAACTATAATTATGACTCTTTATAAGCTTTATTTGATTTATTGCATCTAAAACACAGTAATTAAATAAATCAAAAACAATATTCATTGTTTTCCACGTAAGAAAAATCAACATCACCACTTACATTTACATTAGCTACTGTGTGTCTTTCAAAATGTATTATGGGGTATGCCGCCAAGCAAACGGTCCATCTGAATAAGGTAACATCACTGTTACTCTGACTAGAAAATAATAGTTCATGATTGCATCATGGGTCGGCTGCCAACATAAAGTTGGTGTGCCACAGAAAAAAAAAATTCTGTTTTTAAGAGAACTATATGATGCTACTCCTTCTAGAGAAGATTTGTCCCGCATGGCTTTCTTTGTATCAGGATCCACAGTGTTTTTGATCCCAAATCTCAGGCGCGCCTTTGGCCCATTGATTAGTCATCCGAAAGCCGCCTAAAATCTTATTTTATGCCTACTTTTTGGAAAGTTCTGCCACTAGGCAGAGTCGCCACTGTTGCACTTACCAATGACTACGGGCCAGTTTTGGGGCTGTGCTGCATAAAAAAGAAAATGAAGGTGCAGTGCTTCTTGGGATATTATTACCTTTGTGATTCCAGAGTCCAGACGGCCCTTTTCGAGAATTGGGGTCTAGAATATTACACAGTAATGTGGAAATTTAGCAGCTATTGTCCCTTTTTTTAAAGAATCCTTTTCTTATTTGACTAAAATGTATATGCTAAAATTTAGCATCTACCAAGGTTTGCCATTATCTAAACTTTAAAAAAATGGTAATTTTGGTTATCAAAATGTGTTTAGTACGACTGAAGTACAACATGCAATTAGGTTAATTACAACTTTCATTTAATCCGATAGCAGTATACAAAAATGTAAGTGGATTTAGGCTAAGTCTTATGAGGTAGATTTGGCTTCTACCTTAGACAAAAAGCATTGCAAATTTTTCTCAAAGCGTTGTCTATTCTTCAACACTACTTCTCTTTTCATATATCTTGAATGTCAACTAGTAGCGAGATAGTTTCGTTGTTCCATTCAGCGCAACCAAAATTCAACCTTTTGCGGAATAGTTCAGCGAGATTGTTTTATTTTTTGATCTGACGGCTGAGATGGTTGCATTGTTCCATTCAGCGCGACCAAAATTCTACCTTTCTCGGAATGGTACAGCGCATCTAGATGCTAGATTGGAATGACCATATGACTTGGGTGGGTATTCTAGCTGACATGGACTTCCAATCTAGATGCTAGACTTGAAGGCCATAAGAATAAACCTTAGAAGCAAGGTTAAGGGGTGTCAAAAATAGATAAAATTACGAAATTATCCTTGCGGATTCTAATTCTAATTAAAATGAACCCAATTTATTTTCTAATATCATTTTTATTTTCATCTTCTCCATCGTCCTCTATCCTAACGAACAACTGGTTCTCTCTTCATCCATCTTCATCGATCAAACGAAAAATACTCGTCGATTCGAAATTTTCATTGTGATTAATCTTCAAACATGCGGAAGCGTATAAAACACACTAAGAGAAAACCTAATTGTGATGCCCCTAATATTGGAAAGACTATGCATGCGCAACAATACAAGCGGGAAAAAAAATCAGTGGGTGAAGAAAAAATCTATGAAAGCGAAGAAACTGAAGAAATGACGAGATTCAGAAAGTAAGTGATTACACAAACTCAATCCAATACCTTATTTTGTTGTTTGAATGTCAAATTAGGAAGAATAATCGAAATTGTTGAATTGCAGTTATGTGTCGTCAGGGTATCTCTTCGTCTACCATGACAAACTTTCATGTTTAATTTTAGTCATCATCTTCCTAGGATGAATATCGTGACTATTTTTCATCTCTGAAAGTCACATTCACAGGGTCGTCATGATGTTCATCCCAAAACCGTGACAACTATGATTAGTCGTCAGGTTATGCAAATCTAAATCATCCCAACGACTGTCAAAAACTTATTTTCCTACATTCCATTTTTTAATTAGTCGTTAAGGTTTTGAAAACCTATGGTCGTCGGTCTGATATAATTTCGACCCTGATGACCAACAACTAGCAAAATTCAATGTTTTTTGTGTCTATTTTTGATATTGGTCGTCATGTCTGTGAAATTATAACCTTGACGACTAAGTCCATAAGATAGTTAGTCGTCATTATGTTTGACTATCGACCTTGACGACTAATTGCAATGTAATGTCACTGTTTCTGAGTATGTAGTTTGTATATGCAATTTTAATTGACTCCTTATATATTATGTTATTCTTTAGGCTCCAAAATGTAAATAAAGGAAAGAAACATGCTACTCCTCCTTCGAAACCTCCTCGCAACACTTAGAGGAGATTTTGTGGAGTCGGGAACGTTTAAAATACGCGAACCAAACGGCATTCAACTATCGTCATCTGAAGAACAAAGTGATTCCAATGAAACTGATGAACACCAATCAATTCCACCTAGTAGAGGAGGTAATAATGATGATGATGATCAAGGAATATCGACTTCTAGAGGAAGTAAAGATGATGATGATCAAGGAATTTCAGCTGCTGAAGGAGGTAATCATGATGAGGATGATGACGAGGATGATGATGGGATTCATGATGATAGAGATGATAGAGAAGGTGAAGGTCTTGAGAAAATAACGAAGAAGATGAAGTTCTTGAAGAAGGTAACGGTCTAGAAAAAAGGCTTCGGGTGGAACTAGTAGCATAAAGTTCAACGGAAAAGAAGGATAAGAAACCAAATAAGCCTTTGATTTTCACATGTCGCTCCATAACATGAAGATGACTGAAAAAACAGGTGATTCACTCATTGGGTTACCCGAAGATGGTGGACCTGTGCTCTTCGAATACAAAAACTCGTGGGTATATCAAATCTATTGTACGATTGTAAGTAATCTCGATCTCACTTTTTATTATTTAGTTATTCTCTATAATTTGCTATAAGTGTTGTGTTTATACTTTTTTTGTTACTGTGTTGTGTTTTTATGGAAGTAAAAATAGGATTATTAGAATACCATCTGTTGTTTTGAGGCGTCAAGCTTCGAGTACTCTTATAAAGACTTAGGCACTAAAGAATGAATGTCAGGTTGTGAAAGATATTGTCAAAAACTCTAGGTTGTGACCCGAGGTGAAGATTTCAGTTGTTGGGTATGACAAAGTTGTCTTACCAGGAAAATTGCTTCCGTTGTCGATCTTATGGGCATATATAAAGCCAAACTAATTCTTGGTTTCGCATGTTTCCTTTCGAATACACTGATGGATGATCCTTTTCCAAAGCTTCATGGTATGGCTCATCAACTTGATGCCTCTATAATTCGAGCAGTTCTGAATATCCCCTTTGTTTTTGAAAATCGGGAAAATAACGCTTCTTCGCCAATCCTCCGGCATCCGATTTTCCTGGAAGATTCCTTCATCTCCCAGACACTTCCACACCTTGATAGGTATGTTATCAGGTCCCAATGCCTTACCCCTTTTGGTCCCTCTTAGGGCCTCCTTTACTTCACTATCGTCGATGTTTCGGATAACGGTGTCCTCTCTCGTGTTCACAAGGTTGGAGTTTCCCCCAAGATGAGTTGAAGGAGTACCACTTCCTCCGTTGAAAAGAACGTCGAAATACTCCTTCCATCGTTCCCTTATCTCTGAGTCTTCCACCAAAACACGACCGTCTGCATCCTTAATGCATTTGACCTGGATTACATCGCGCGTCTTCCTCTCCCTTAGACGAGAAATCTTGTAAATATCCTTCTCGTCCCCAACCGTGCTAATCTTACGGTAAATCCCTCATAAGCGCGTGCTTTCGCAATGCTCATTACCCGTTTTGCCTTCTTTTTGGCCGATTTATCTCTCTGTAGATTCTCTTCTCTTTCATGTGCCTGAGCCTCTCTGAAACAGTCTTTCTTTTCTTTGATAGCTTGTTGCACTTGTGGATTCCACCACCAAGTGTCTTTTGGGTCTCGTTTTCCTCCTCCTCTTGATTCTTATAGCACCTCTACACCTAGTTGTTGGAGTCGACTAGCTGTTTCCTTCCGCATATGCGCCCGCATCACCTTCCTCACAGAGTATACCGTTTAAAAGCACTTTCTCACTGAAAACCCCAGCAATATCCTCCTTGAGATTCCACCATTTAGTCCTTGGTGGATTAACGCATCTTTTTCGCTGGAGACACGTCTCTAGATAGAAGTCAGCCACTAGGAGTTTATGTTGTGTGTCCACACCATCCCCAGGGAACACCTTGCAGTCAGAACACTCTTTCCTATCATCCCTCCTTGTGAGAGTAAAATCGATTTGTGTCTCATGATGCGCGTTCACATAGGTAACCAGAAAATAGTCCCTTTTCTGAAAGAAGGTGTTCATGATCATAAGATCGTACGCCACTGCGAAGTTCAGAAAGTCTTCAACCAAACACTCCATGGGCCTTATTGTATACCCTTCCGGACGAGCCGAAATGTCCGTTAAAGTCTCCTCCAATTAACATCTTTTCTCTTGCGGGCACACTGCTTACTAATCCATCCAGGGCATCCCAAAAAGCCAACTTGTACGCCTGAAGAGCGATCGTGTGGCGGTAAGCACTAATAACGTAAAAAGCCATCTTACCTAACAAAAGCCTCACGAGGATTAATCTGTCTCCTTGTCTTCGAACTTCGACGACTTTCTACGCCAGGTTCTTGTTGATTAAGATGCCCACTACACTCTGATAGGTTCTTTCTCCCGACAACCAAAGCTTAAAACCTGTGCCTTCTACTTCCCTTGCTATCTGGCTCGGACACTTTGTCTCCTGAACGCAAAGGATGTCCACCTTCCTCTTGCGCGCCATATCTGTCAGCTCCATAATCTTACCCATCAACGATCCTACGTTCCAACTACCCATGCGAATCCTAGTTGTCCTAATTGACCTAGTTGACGCGACTAGCCTCCTTGCCCCCCGCACCCCTTGGTGATGCGAAGACCTTTAACTATTTGACACTATATCGGGGCGTCGACATAGTAACCCTTGAAAACTTGACACTGGACTCGGGCGATTCGGCGCGTCATAAAAGATATCGGAAGTTTCAGTACGGGGTGACGACCCAGCCCTAGCTAAATTTATCGCTCCACCCAGGATCGGGCTCGGCGCGTCGATACCGCTGGTACGCGCTCACAAATTATCGGTAATTGTCATATTCATAGAAGGTTTGACTGCTTTCACATTGGTCTTATCGATACCAACAACCCGCTCCTTTAGTCGTGGCTGGGGTACAGTCTGTGCGGGGAGAACATATAGGCGGGGTTCAAGGTTGCGGCGTTTGCCGCACAAAATCGGAAAAATTCTTTCCAAGCAAACAGTGACTAGTTTCCCCTCCTATCACCTCGTTGGGATCGCCTAGACGCGACTTAGGGAAGGTGTTAGTCAGTTACCTAGTGTGCCTAAGTACTCTGGCTTGTCGTTCGCCGCCCAGGGCAGAGAGCCAACAAGCACTAGAGAACCAAACACCACCGATGCGCCAACACATATTGTCTTCCAACGATCGTCAATAGTAGCACCAGTAACTCAAGTCAGTTAAGACAACAGATATCAGAGCACCAGGGACGAACCGTTCCAGGCGGACATGCTGAGCGTGCATCGAACAACAATCTCGATTACCTCTTCAGTACCTTTCCAGATTCATCTTCGGGAAAGACCTGTTGGTTCATGTACATATCTTACGGAGAAGGTATCGTTAATTGTCCCTCGAAGTCGTGAACAAGTGAAAAAATACTGGCCTATTGTGAAGGAGGGACCTCCAAACCCTAGCTATGCAGGCAGCAAGATCGTGAAGGGGAGGACTCCTCCCTGTAGTCCTGCAGTCCTGGGCAGGAATATAGTGGGTATGCTACACTAACTGTCGCGAATACGTAAACCCTGCTGGAATAGTGTGCCCACTCCCTATTCCACCCGCGACACGGAATGTGCCAAGGATTGAATATTGTCTCCGCACAGGTTGCCCAGGCTGGCGAGCCGGCGTAGAAACTTAGCAATACTTTTATGAGATAGGATCTTCACGAGATATTATCTCTGCCCTACCCCGACTTGCTCGGGACTAAAGGGGTTTGGTTTCTGGAGGAATTGGGAAATCCAGATACTATACGCTTTCGACGATAATCTTCCATACACATTAAGAACTTATACTGAACTAGATTTATATAAATGGAGTATTTTATGAGATCTCCAAACCTGTAAGTGAAGACTCGATATGACCCGTGAATGAAGATTCCTAGCCAACCGGACTAAATCCTGATGATTACGTCATTTCAGTTTGACCTTCTGATTTCAAAACAAATTTCTTCTTCTTCTTCCAGTTCATTTACTGAGAAGTCGGGTTTTTGTTGGTCTCCCAATGCCATAGCGGCCATCTAATTTTATACGGAAAATAACCCTTGGCATATGACGATTACCCTTGATAATTTATTCCATACACTTGTATTTGTTTTTTTGTCACTCCCAGTGACCATTTTTTTACTTAAATTTCCCCATTTTCGCCTTAAATTTTTTAAAAAACAGTTTAATAGGATTGTAGGGGAGTAGAGTGTCGTCACTTGAGCACTTTACCAGAAGCACACAATACACTGCCTTCGACAACCCGTCTCTTCCAGGAAACAGAAAGATTTAGGCACGTTTAGTTTTTTTCGGACTTAGTTTAGTTTTAGCCACCATTTTGGGTGCACTGGTCAAGGGTGTCGGCCCATAAAACAAAAGTATTTTTTTCACCACCACCACCAACTTGTGAAGACCACTTTCCCTTTCATCTCCTCATATTCCCAATCACAAAACTCTACTTATAATTTCTCACCTTTCACACATCTTCCCCAACATATCCCTTCCACAATCTCATTTCCACACCCCCTATTTAAAGCAAAAAGAGAAACCCAAAGCAAGAATGAGAGCTATTCTTAAAAACAGCAACAAGCAGCTCTGAACAACAAAAACTTAAGAACTGGTCCTCCTCCTCTTCTCTTTCAACTCGAGTTTGCTTACCATCTCAGCCTTCTTCAACAACTCTCTAGAATTCAACTCATTACCTAAAAACATTTATGTTTTATAAAGACTGGGTTTCTTGATCCTGAGCTCTCAACAACCCTAACAAAGTACATTTTCAGAGATAATTCTTTGA
Source organism: Papaver somniferum (assembly GCF_003573695.1). Lineage (NCBI taxonomy): Eukaryota > Viridiplantae > Streptophyta > Magnoliopsida > Ranunculales > Papaveraceae > Papaver > Papaver somniferum. Next base: position 80,725,148 of record NC_039359.1, on the reverse strand, counting down.
ATTCGTTTTCTGAAAGGTGAGAAATAAATTGGATAAAGATGGACGGATTAGGGAGAAGTATAAGTAGGAGTATGAGTAGAACGAATTGGGGAATGGAAGATGTGTTTTCAAGATCATCAATGTCAAATAGACATGTAAATGATGATGAAGAAGCGTTAAGATGGGCGGCGTTAGAGAAATTACCGACTTATGATCGATTGAGAACTAGTATTTTACAATCGTATGTCGATAATGAACAACAACAACATCAGAATCAGAATAATCGACAGCAGGTTGTTAATAAAGAAGTGGATGTTCGTAATTTGGATGTTAATGAAAGATTAGCTTTTATTGAAAGGATTTTCAAAGTTGCTGAAGAAGATAATGAAAAGTTCTTGAAGAAATTCCGTAATCGTATCGACAAGTAAGTCCATTTTTCAATTTTTATTAGAATTTTTTGATAAGTTTAAACAATTTCTTTTCTCTGATCGGCGAAAAGAAATTTCATTATATTTTTAATTTTTGAAAAACATTTCAAACTACGATAAAATCTACAATGGGTGATATGATTATTGCCACACATGTTACAAAACGTGTTGAAGCGATCAAAGTATAATTTTGACTAATTAAGAAGTTTCTTTGTATCATTTTAGGGTTCATCTTTATGATTATCTTCTTTTCTTATTTTATTCTGCACATTATCATCATCTTCTTGTGTTTTTTTCTTTGTAATGGTTGGAGTTGTTGCATGTCTTTTCTTTTTGGTATTCTTCTTCCCACTTACATGCTTAATTAAATAAGTACGTATAGGGTGCTAATCTTTTTCAAGAATACTCTAGTCATTTTTACATTTCCTTCTCCATAAATTATAACTAAACAAACTAACAATTTTTAATCAATAAAATATACAGTATTCGAACTCAGATCACGTTTCGGATCGGATATTATGCAATTTTCAACACGTTAAGTTCACTGACTGTTCTTGAACTGAAAATCAAACTCTTATCTGCTTCATTTTCCAAGTTAGGTGACCTTGACAAAACTAAAGCATCAATAATTAAAATTTTGTTTTCTACTCCGGAAGCCATTTTACAACTTGTGTTAATTTTAATTATGGACAAGACTGAGTCAATGCGAGTTAACCGAGTCAATGACGAGCTTGAGCGATTTGATTAACTGATGATTTCATTGGTTTTTGGTGGAAATGCAGGGTTGGAATCAAGTTACCAACAGTGGAAGTAAGATATGAGCATTTAAGAATTGAAGCAGATTGTCATGTTGGGGGTAGAGCACTTCCAACACTGATAAACACAGCAAGAAACATAGCTGAATCGGCTCTTGACACAGTTGGAATCAGTCTAACTAAAAGAACCAAGCTCACTATTCTTAAAGATGCCTCTGGAATTCTAAAACCTTCAAGGATGACACTCTTGTTAGGTCCTCCGTCGTCCGGTAAAACGACTTTGTTACTCGCGCTAGCCGAAAAGCTGGATCCTGGTCTAAAGGTGTGTGACTAATTTAACTAATCTAGTACTAGCTAGTTGCATTATTGGCCTAGGCCTAGTACCATGACATTGACATAATTTGACCTAGCTATTGACTCAAATGTGTTAATTTTACTGAAGTGTAATTGTTTTCTACTGCAGGTAAAAGGAGAGATAACCTATAATGGGCATAAACTCAAAGAATTTGTACCGCAGAAAACCTCAGCTTATATCAGTCAAAATGATGTTCATATTGGAATAATGACTGTTAAAGAAACTCTAGATTTCTCGGCAAGATGTCAAGGGGTTGGATCACGATACGGTAAATTTTATTTCAAAATTTCTTAACACAAAATTCATTCTGTCATTTTACTTGAAATTTCGATTTTAACCATAACGGACATCGTGTAAACAGATTTGTTAACGGAGTTGGCGAAGCGAGAAAAAGATGCAGGCATATTCCCTGAGGCTGAAGTTGATCTCTTCATGAAAGTAATAAAAATGCAAGTTTAAAGAAATTTACTGCCTTCAAATAAGTAGTTTACTGCAGAAAACTAAATTAACTGTTTTCTTTTTGTTTAGGCTACGGCAGTTGAAGGAGCTGAGAGCAGTCTTATAACTGATTACACTCTAAAAGTAAGTTATTGTTAATTAATCTTCATATAATTATTTAAGTTTTTGGAGAAATATATTCAAACATTTAAGACTTTTGGAACATGAAATGATTTGACATTTAAGTTTTACATTGTGCAAACGGACAATAATTTACATTATAATCTTTCTAATGTTCTTAAATTTTTTGATTATGCAGTTACTCGGGCTAGAAGGGTGTAGGGATATCATTGTCGGAGACGAAATGATTCGAGGAATATCCGGCGGCCAAAAGAAGCGTGTAACTACAGGTTCAATTTCTTCCTACTTCCACATTTTTCCTTAAAAGAACTACTATTGATGATAAATAAATAAACTTTAGAGTAGACAGAATTTCTTTTCACTTAAAAAATGTTTATGGAAATTTTCCAAGAATTAAGATTAAAGAAGTGTAAAATGGAAGTCTAGTTGGAGAGATTCGATATGGAAGTACTAAAAAAATAATAATGAAATCTTAGGACTAAAAATACAATAAAACAAGAACAACCACTCATGATAGCTAGCTGCTCCACTTTAACTAAAGTTTTTCTTTTTGCAAGGAAACTTTAACTAAAGTCCTCAAAACATTATCAAAAATCATGGAGCATGATGGCAGAATATTTCTTGTCATTTGGTTTTTGGGACCCTATTATGACATATATATATATATAGATTAGGAGAAGTGGGTTGATTAGGCATTGGATTAACGTTTAATCTAATTATAATCTTAGAGTAAATTTCAAGAAAATCAAAAGTAAAATGTGGGGTTTGCCTTTCAAAAGCGACTTGTTGCGCAATTTGCCGTCGGTTTGTTATCTGAAGCATGATGTTGTAGTAAAGAAGTGAAATAACCCTGAAAGTGATGGTACCTGTAATATGACTTTAAAACTCGTCAACACCAAATTTTTTATCAATTAAAAAAACACACTAAATAACTCTTCAAAAAAAAATTACAGGGGAAATGATAGTGGGACCAACAAAGACATTGTTCATGGATGAGATATCAACAGGGTTGGACAGTTCAACAACATTTCAGATAGTCAAGTGTTTGCAACAAATTGTGCATTTGACTGAGGCCACCATTTTGATGTCACTGCTTCAGCCAGCGCCTGAGACATTCGACCTATTTGACGACATTATTTTGTTATCCGAAGGTCAAATTGTTTACCAGGGTCCACGTGAACACGTCGTCGAGTTCTTCGAATCATGTGGCTTCAGATGTCCTGAAAGGAAGGGCACTGCTGATTTTCTTCAAGAGGTAACATCAAGAAAAGATCAAGAACAATATTGGGTAGACAAGAATAAAAAGTACAGGTACATACCCGTTAGCGAATTTGCAAACCGGTTCAAGAGGTTCCACGTCGGGCTACGTCTAGAAAACGAGCTATCAATCCCTTACGACAGGAGCGTGAGCCACAGAGCAGCTCTAATCTTTAACAAAGATTCAGTCCCTACTAAAGAACTCCTCAGAGCAAATTTTGCTAGAGAATGGCTTCTTCTACAAAGGAACTCATTCGTGTATGTTTTCAAGACAGTTCAAATCATCATTGTTGCTCTCATCACGTCGACTGTGTTCTTAAGGACTAGAATGAAAACAAGGAACCAAGAGGATGGTGGACTCTTTATCGGTGCTCTTATCTTTGGCATGGTCACTAATATGTTTAATGGGTTTGCTGAGCTCTCACTAGTCATTGGCAGACTTCCAGTGTTTTATAAGCATAGAGATCTGTTGTTCTATCCAGCATGGACTTACACTCTCCCTGACTTCCTACTGAAAATCCCAATTTCAGTACTTGAGTCCCTAGTTTGGATGATCATGACCTATTTCACCATTGGGTTCGCACCCGAAGCTAGCAGGTACTAAACCTGAACAACATCTTAGAAGTTCATTTTCCAGTCCGACAATGCAGATTTTTCTGTTTGATGGTGCTAATTCTTTAACTCTTTGCAGGTTTTTCAAGCAATTCTTGCTCGTATTCTTGATTCAACAAATGGCTGCTGGACTTTTCAAAGCCACTGCCGCAGTGTCAAGGAGTATGATGATTGCTAATACTGGAGGAGCTCTTTCTCTTCTTCTCATCTTTCTACTTGGTGGTTTTATCCTTCCTCAGAGTAAGTGAATTCTTATTTATCATTATGATTTATGATTTATAAAACTACATACAAATTTACTTAGTGTTTGCATCATGTTTTCCCTTCTTTTTGCAACAGACTTGATTCCAAAATGGTGGATTTGGGGTCACTGGGTCTCGCCTCTTTCTTACAGTGTGAAAGCATTGGCAGTTAATGAGATGTTTTCCCCTAGGTGGATGAACCAACTGGTAGGTTGCCTATTAGTTTATGTTCATAGTCAAAAAATATACAAGTACATTCCATTTTGGGTTGAAAAGCAAGATGTGGTTTCCAATAAGTATGTGAATGAAATTTACAGGTAGACGGCGTTCCGTTGGGCATCCAAGTACTTAGGAACTTCGCTATCTACCCATTGGAGTATTGGTACTGGATTGGTGCTGCTGCCCTTTTCGGGTTCACTGTTCTATTTAACATTATCTTCACGCTCGCGCTAATGTACCTAAATCGTAAGTGCTTTCTCATATCTTTGGAATGTTCAACTGTGCATATTTTTGAATTGGATTATCCAAAATCAGTATTGTTTACTTGGATCAATTTCGTGTCCATGCAACAGCTGTTGGGGGACCTCAAGCTATAATAAGTGATGAAACAGCTGACGAAATGGAAACAATCCCTGAAGGAACAAAAGAAGAACCAAGGCTTAAACCATCGCGGTCGAAAATTGATGCAGTACCTAGATCTTTGAGGGAAGCCGATGGAAACAATTCGAGTAAGTACCAAAAAGACGAGATTTATGAGAAGAAAATCTATTTAGACTTCATATACAAATTCTCATGCATAGAGATGATTTTCTGCTTTTTCAGGAGAGATGGCGCTACAAAGAATGAGTAGTGTAATGAGGTCGCATGGGAATGGTAGTAGACATGTTGATTCTTTTGACGGAGCAAACGGTGTTGCTGCAAAGAAAGGAATGGTTCTTCCATTCACACCTCTAGCCATGTCCTTCAACGCCGTAAATTACTTCGTCGACATGCCTCCTGTAAGACTAATATTTTCTGACAACTCTAAACTTTTTGATCTTTGACATAATTTTTGAAGTTAAAACTTAAAAATGAGTAAACTCTGACTAAGAAATTTCAAATTTTACAGGAAATGAAAGCTCAAGGAGTTCCAGAAGACAGATTACAACTACTAAGAGAAGTGACTGGAGCTTTCAGGCCTGGTGTCCTAACTGCACTAATGGGAGTTAGTGGAGCAGGAAAAACAACACTTATGGATGTTCTTGCCGGACGAAAAACTGGAGGTTACATTGAAGGAGATGTCAAAATTTCCGGGTACGTCAAGAATCAAGAGACTTTCGCAAGAATTTCAGGATACTGTGAACAAAATGATATACACTCTCCACAAGTTACTGTTAGAGAATCCTTAATCTATTCTGCATTTCTGCGTCTCGACAAGGAGATCAAGGCAGAGGATAAGATGGTAAGATAGTGTTCTTTTATTTCAGATGACCGATATTGAATTTTGAGCACCAGGTTTAATTTTAACCTTTCGAATGTTTCACAGATCTTCGTTGATGAGGTAATGGACCTTGTAGAACTTGAGAATTTGAAGGATGCTATAGTTGGACTTCCAGGAGTTTCAGGACTTTCAACAGAGCAGAGAAAGAGATTGACGATAGCCGTGGAGCTTGTTGCTAATCCTTCTATTATATTCATGGATGAACCAACTTCTGGTCTTGATGCAAGGGCAGCTGCTATTGTTATGAGAGCTGTTAGAAACACGGTTGATACCGGACGGACAGTTGTCTGTACAATTCATCAACCTAGCATTGATATCTTTGAATCTTTCGACGAGGTAACTAGCTCCTCTCTCTTTGAAGCTTTCTCCCAAGTTCTCTCTCAGGAATTTGTAATCTAATGAAATGCATTTTATTGCAACAGCTTTTATTGATGAAGCGGGGAGGTCAAGTTATTTACGGTGGACCTTTGGGCAAGCATTCCCATAAGATTGTTGAATACTTTGAGGTATACAGATGTTTCATTTCTCCGTAACTTTGTTATAGATATGCAATTTACACCGTGCTTAATGTCGGCCTCCATTTCTCATTTTACCTCAGGCTATTCCCGGTGTTCCAAAAATCAAAGAGAAGTACAACCCTGCAACATGGATGCTGGAAGTAAGCAATAATGCAGCTGAAGTTCGTCTTGGGATGGATTTCGCTGAGCACTATAGATCATCTGCATTGTTCGGGTAAGTCAAAATAAACCATCTAGCAGAGCAAACAAGTTATAAAACTGAATTTCATGCTGTTCATCACATGGTTCAAGCTGAAATCTAATATAGTTTACTTTTTTGGATTATAAACAGACGAACCAAGGAAATGGTGAAGGAGCTAAGCACACCACCCCCAGGATCAAAAGATCTTTATTTTCCTACTCAATATTCTCAATCAACATGGGGTCAATTCAAATCTTGCCTTTGGAAACAATGGTGGACTTACTGGAGAAGTCCAGATTATAATCTTGTCAGATACTTTTTCACCTTGGCTGCTGCTCTCTTGCTCGGGACAGTCTTTTGGCAGGTTGGAACCAAAAGGTATGCATCAGTCCACATATCTCTATTGGCCTAACTTTAAACAGAGTACAATGACATATAGGAGTTAAATGGTTATGTGACTGTTCATTGGAGCTAAACCTGTACTCTTTCTATGACACAGGGATTCCTCGACCGATTTGAATATTATTGTTGGTGCCATGTATGCTGCTGTATTGTTTGTTGGTATCAACAATTGTTCGACCGTGCAACCAATTGTTGCTATCGAAAGAACAGTTTTCTATCGAGAAAGAGCTGCAGGAATGTACTCAGCACTACCATATGCTATTTCACAGGTAATTTGGTGTTCAGAAGTCAAAATAGCTTATGTTCGATTTTTACGCGTAATTGTGCTTCAGTCCTGAAGATTTTGATGTTGTAATGCAGGTTGTTACTGAAATACCATACGTACTGGTTCAAACTACATATTACACACTTATTGTGTATGCAATGATCAGCTTTCAGTGGACAGTAGCGAAGTTTTTCTGGTTCTACTTTGTAACCTTCTTTTCGTTCCTTTACTTCACTTATTACGGAATGATGACGGTCTCTATCACACCGAACCACCAAGTTGCAGCAATCTTCGCAGCCGCTTTCTACTCACTCTTCAATCTCTTCTCCGGTTTCTTCATTCCCAGACCTGTAAGTTCACTCACCCTTTACTAAATTCCCATAAATGGTATCTAGAGATCAATATTTAAGATTACTAATGATATTTAAACTGGTAAAAAAATGCAGAAAATTCCAAAGTACTGGGTATGGTATTACTGGATATGCCCGGTTGCATGGACTGTTTACGGTCTTATTTTATCACAATATGGAGATGTTACTGATACAATCACACTCCCTGGACAATCAAGTCCTAAGGCTATTAACGTTTATGTTCAAGAGCACTTTGGATATCAAACCGATTTCATGGGACCTGTTGCGGGTGTTTTAGTCGGATTCACGGTCTTTTTCGCATTCATGTATGCATATTGCATCAAAACCTTGAACTTCCAAACAAGGTAGACAGAAGCATCACAGAAGGAAATGTAGTCTGAAGTTGCAACCAAGCTGGTTTAGGGAAGGATTATAGAGATCATTGTTAAGAGAATGTTTAGTCAATGTATGCTAGAAATTACCAATCTTTGTGTACATATATGTACGAGGCTATATAAGTAAATATTTTAATAGTTTTGTTTAGATTTTTCATTGTAAATCAAAGGATGAAAGACATCCTTTGTACATCTCAGTTGTATTGATTTTTATTTTTAACAATTTTATAAATGAAAGGGAATTATTCACATTGCTGTGCTGTGCAACTGATTCGCGGATAGCTGGATTGCATTTTCACACTTTTCTTTTCTGGAGTGCATTTTGGCACTTTGCTCAAAGGTGACTGCTTGGTAAATGTCTTCCCAAATGCGAGTCACAATATATCTCATTCTAGTTTCTACCATATCTGCCACTATGTTTCCATCCCCTGTTACAAAGAAAAAAAATCCAAAAAACCAATACAGCTATGGCAGTTCAGTTCTGCATCCTGGAGCAAAGGGTTGCATTTGCCAATGCCATCTTATTCAAATTTCCTTTTGCCTGTCATAAAAACTGAAAGTATCATTTTTTATGAAACAGAGAGAGTATTATTATTCCCTAACAGTCTCTGTTGGGTACAATAATCAAAAACAAAGAAAAATCAAATAAGCAAAAGTTATTGATACTTAGCTCCTTTATAATGGAAGTGATTGCTTTGACGAAACGAACAAGGTCCCCGTATCTCCGCAACAGCAACAAGGCAAAACTTTGGAAAATAGAGTGAGTCACGTGTTCAACACGCTGTCCTTAAGACATTAGCGCCCGGATACACTCAAGAGTGATGCTATAGCCCTCACAGGACGGATATCTCCAGGATAAAACACCCTAATACACCTACTACTAGCATATGTAGTAGATGCTCAACTTGAGCTTGGCAACTCCGAAAAAACCGTTAAGGAAAATCGCGAATGCTTAAAAACCGCTATAAAATATTTTCCCTTAGGGGTCCCTCTAAAATATAGAGCAACCCCTTTCCCATAGATTTTACAAAAGTAGTGAATTTCTTTATATAATTGACAAATACAACTTAAGAAGAAAAACTCCCCGATGTGGGACTAAAAGCTTTATATAGTTTCTTAAAACTACTAAAAATTGGAAACTCCACGATGTGGGAGTAAAAAGTTTCATTCACAAAATAAAACAATAAATTATAATTTTTTATTAAAACTTTAAAAAATTATTTTTTTATTAATTGTTTTCCAACAATCCCCCACATGAATGAAAACTCAATAAAACATGAAAACACAGATAGATCTTGGTAAATAAACATCCCAACCTCACGATCCAAACAGACTGATCGTGCAAGTGTTGAAATCATACTAGTCATTTCTACGTCCTCTCCCTCACACAAAAGTGTGTTGACCCCAGGGTCATACTATGGATTGCATAAATCATAATAGTATTGAGAGCTTTCATCTTTAATTCTCACATGGTGAGACTATAGGTATCTTTCACCAAAGTGAAAAAGCATGAACTAGTGAACCCTTAGTGACCTTTAGGTCCTAAGTTCCAGTAGTACCAAAACCATCAAAATGAAAATCACATAAAAAACGCAGGAAATACCATTTTAGGCAGAGGTGTCCATGAGGTCTTGAACCTTTGCTTAGTGAGATATTACCAGAATTACTTGCTAGAGACAGTGAACTATGTCTTGAACTGCTAGCATTTGATGTAATTCGTGATAACAACCACGGGTGATATCTCCAAGATTGCTGCCAAGCTCGTGCCGTTTTGTCCGTTTTGGCCCTGGACGTATCCTGTTTCTCAGAATGCTCTAGAGAATCAGCTCATATTCTCACAGGAAGCGACCCACTTCCTCATTCAGATAGGTGAGTTTCCATAAAGAGTGTTACTGCTACACCCCACTTCAATCTTAAATTGAAACTATAGAACTCATTAAGACTTATTAAAAAGTCATCCTCCACATGCAGTCACACTATCACGTCTACACCATAGGGAAGGGACATAGAATGAAAATCTCTGATAGTGTTTACCTTTACCCACCACAAATTAGTTGTCTCATTCGAAACCTTGATCATGGGATCTCCAGTCAGCAAGGTTGAGTATCCTTCATGGCAAGTTTAATATATGAGCTTAAGCCCCAACCCCCTCGATGCATTTTTAACTATCTCTTTGTACAAACCTTTCGTCAAAGATTGCGCGATATTCTCCTTGGACTTTATCCAATCAATGGAAATAACGCCGATTGAGATTAGTTATTTCTTAGCTTTAACTATTATAGCTTGGCTAACACAATGTATAGATATAGCTGGCACATGCCTATGCCAAAGAGGAATGTCTTCTAAAAATCATCTTAGGCACTCGGCCCCCTCTCATGCTTTATCTAACGCAATACTCTCAGATTCCATAATGAATTGAGCGATATGTTTGTTTGGAAATCTTCCAACAACAAACCCACATGTTAGAGTGAAACCATATCCACTCGTAGACTTAGACTCCTCTGAGTCAACTATCCAGTTTGCATCATAAAGTCCCAAGGACAACAAGATACCTTTCATAAATCAAAAGAGTATTTTAGGTACCATAATACTCTACTCAGTGCATCTGAATTCTCTTGCTCTGGACTACAATTATATCCACTTAACTTACTCATAATATAGGCAATGTCTGGACTCTTACAGTTCATTAAATTCATCAGACATCCTATAACTTTTGAGTATTCAAGTTAAGATACTCCACTACCCTTATTTTTCTTGAGACTACAAGAATAATCGTACGAAGTACAAGCAGGTTTACAATCAGATTGATTGTATCTCTTAAGCACAACTCAACATAATGAGAACGACTAAGACTTATAAATGTTTGATTATCTTCTAATCCTCATCCCTAAGATTACATCAAAAGGGCCCAAGTCTTTCAAGTCAATGTTCTCATTCAGTGCATCTTTTTAGTGGAATTGATCACATCTATGTTTGTATCAAGCATATCATCAATATACAAGCATACAATTACACAGACATCCTTAACAAGTTACTTGTAAACATACTTGTCAGATTCATTAATTTAAATCCACTATCCATTATCACATGATTAAATTTTCCATGTCACTGTTTACATGCTTATTTGAAAACCATACAAAGATTTTTCAAATTACAAACTTTGTATTCACAACCTTTCACTACAAAGTCTTCAGGTTGATCTATGTAAATTTCTTTACCTAATTCACGGTTTTAGAAAAAGCTGTCTTAACATCCATCTGATGTATCTCTACGTTCTTTATGGCAGCAATAACAATTAGTATCTCAACGGAAGTAATTTCCGTCACAATTGAATTAGAATCAAGGAAATCTACACCTTCTTTTAGTTTATAGCCTTTAGCTACCAACTTAGCTTAATATTTTTCCACAGTTTCATCTACCTATCGTTTCCTCTTAAAGACTCATTTACATCCCATGGTCTTACAACCTGGAGGTAAACTAGCAAGCTCCCAAGTCTGGTTCCAACAGACTGAGTCCATTTCACTAAATGAAGCTTTTTACCAGAATGGGGTTTCAGTAGATATCAAGGCTTCTTTACAAGTCTGTGGCTCGGACTAAGCTAGGCATGTTATGAAGTCGGTTTCATAAGAAGTCTCAAGTCTAATTATTTTACTTCTATTAGGCTCAACATCAACTTCATCTTCCTTTAAAATAAGTTCTGACTATTTGAAAATAAATCTAGGGGATCAACAACACATCTCTAATGAGGTACAGGTTTAGAATAAACATGTTCAAAGAACTCAGCATCCCTAGATTCCGTAATAATATTCACATCAATGTCAGAAAAAATCAGAACACACAACCAAAAATCTATTTGTAGAAGTATACTCAATATACCCTATACGAAAACACAATCAACATTTTTGGTTTCAATCTAGTTCTTTTAGGAAGAGGAATTACAATCTTAATCAAACGCCCCCACACTTTGACACATTCATAAGAAGGTCATCTACCGTTCCATAAACCATATGGAGTTTCATCTGATTCTTAAAAGGGTACTTTATTCAGGATATACTAGTTAAGAGGACTGCCTCCCCCCACAAGGCCGCAGGTAATCCTGAACTAATCAACATGGAAATTATCATCTCCTTAAGGATACGGTTGTTATGTTCAAGGCTTCTAATTGGTTTCCAACTTCAAGTTTATACATCTTAAGGCTTCTAAGGCGTCATCCTTATCCTAAGCAAGTATACAAGATAGTACCTCGTACAATCATCTACGGAAGTTATAACCATCTTTTACCACAGTGGTTTTGGGTTGAACTCATGTCAACTAGGCCTAACTGAATTAATTCTAAAGGCTTATAATTACTCTGAACATTTGTGCTAAAAGATTTTATAGCATATTTTGATTCTTCACAGATTTCACTTTTGTGTTCAAAATCCAAACTAAATTTGGGTACGAAGCCTATGCTAGCCAGTTAAGCATTGACTTAAAGTTTACGGTTCCAAGTCTACCACGTAAAACAATCAATCACACAAAGATATCACAAGAATCAACTACGTTCACATCATCAGTTTTTCCGTTAAGCTTATATAGACCCAAAGTCCTATAACTCTTGCTTAAAAAATCACTGCCTAGTTACAACAAGTTTTCCAGATTCAATTAAGATCTTAAATATTTTTCCATCTACAACAGAACAAGATACAAGATTTTCGCATATGCTCGGAACATGAAAACTTCATTCAATGTGAGAACATTACAGATATGAGCTTCTGCTCGACCTTTTCCTTTTATGCAACCTCTATTGCATATGAGTTACTCAATAAGAGTTTCTCGACATCCCCTATCCTATGATAGGAGGTGAACAGGTCTCTGTTTCAACAAACATTCTTGGTGGCTCCAGAGTCCACCTACTGGTCTCTCACATTGGTTATTAAAATAACTTCCGACATCATGCCACCAAACTCGTTCTAGTTTGTTTCAACTAAATTAGTATTAACTTTCTACTTATTAAGGTTTTTATGTTGTCTACAATTTACTGCCGCGTGGCCAGAAATTTTACAAACATAACACTCACCCTTAACTAAAGTAATTCCGGATTCAGGTTTACGAAATATACCTTTATCATGAAGACCATGCTTATAGTTTCGTTCGATGTTCTCACCTTTGCCATCTTTGGAAGATTTGTTTCCAACCACATGCGGCTATTAGCCATGTCCCTCGGAGATGACACCTTTATTCACAAATCAAAATTCCAAATCAGAAAGTAAAATATGAGTTTTGAAGATAACATTTATATATACAAACTTCGTTTGAATCAGCGTTTCAAAAAACTCATGGTTACCCCACAAAAATTAATTTAGTTAACAACAATTTTCTGCTCGTCAGAATTTTTCAGAAACGTTTTTCTGTTTTGTAAAATATCAAAAAAATACTTTTACAACTCCAAAAATTCTGAAATTTTACGCGGGTAACTATCAGGATGTCTACTACGTTGTGTCAAAAGGGTTCATCGAAATTCCTTCTAGATTAAAAGATAAAATTGAAACTCTACAGCTGACCAGAAATTCGTTTTTGTTTTTTCACTCCACAATTAACATCCATGATTCACAAACCAATCAATCGTTTTCGATTATTACAAATGATAATGTCTTAAGATTGTTGGTTGCAATAATCAAAAACAAAGAAAAATCAAATAAGCAAAAGTTATTGATACTTAGCTCCTTTATAATGGAAGTGATTGCTTTGACGAAACGAACAAGCTCCCCGTATCTCCGCAACAGCAACAAGGCAAAACTTTGGAAAATAGAGTGAGTCACGTGTTCAACACGCTGTCCTTAAGACATTAGCGCCCGGCTACACTCAAGAGTGATGCTATAGCCCTCACAGGACGGATATCTCCAGGATAAAACACCCTAATACACCTACTACTAGCATATGTAGTAGATGCTCAACTTGAGCTTGGCAACTCCGAAAAAACCGTTAAGGAAAATCGCGAATGCTTAAAAACCGCTATAAAATATTTTCCCTTAGGGGTCCCTCTAAAATATAGAGCAACCCCTTTCCCATAGATTTTACAAAAGTAGTGAATTTCTTTATATAATTGACAAATACAACTTAAGAAGAAAAACTCCCCGATGTGGGACTAAAAGCTTTATATAGTTTCTTAAAACTACTAAAAATTGGTAACTCCACGATGTGGGACTAAAAAGTTTCATTCACAAAATAAAACAATAAATTATAATTTTTTATTAAAACTTTAAAAAATTATTTTTTTATTAATCGTTTTCCAACAATCCCCCACATGAATGAAAACTCAATAAAACATGAAAACACAGATAGGTCTTGGTAAATAAACATCCCAACCTCACGATCCAAACAGACTGATCGTGCAAGTGTTGAAATCATACTAGTCATTTCTACGTCCTCTCCCTCACACAAAAGTGTGTTGACCCCAAGGTCATACTATGGATTGCATAAATCATAATAGTATTGAGAGCTTTCATATTTAATTCTCACATGGTGAGACTATAGGTATCTTTCACCAAAGTGAAAAAGCATGAACTAGTGAACCCTTAGTGACCTTTAGGTCCTAAGTTCCAGTAATACCAAAACCATCAAAATGAAAATCACATAAAAAACGCAGGAAATACCATTTTAGGCAGAGGTGTCCATGAGGTCTTGAACCTTTGCTTAGTGAGATATTACCAGAATTACTTGCTAGAGACAGTGAACTATGTCTTGAACTGCTAGCATTTGATGTAATTCGTGATAACAACCACGGGTGATATCTCCAAGATTGCTGCCAAGCTCGTGCCGTTTTGTCCGTTTTGGCCCTGGACGTATCCTGTTTCTCAGAATGCTCTAGAGAATCAGCTCATATTCTCACAGGAAGCGACCCACTTCCTCATTCAGATAGGTGAGTTTCTATAAAGAGTGTTACTGCTACACCCCACTTCAATCTTAAATTGAAACTATAGAACTCATTAAGACTTATTAAAAAGTCATCCTCCACATGCAGTCACACTATCACGTCTACACCATAGGGAAGGGGCAGAGAATGAAAATCTCTGATAGTGTTTACCTTTACCCACCACAAATTAGTTGTCTCATTCGAAACCTTGATCATGGGATCTCCAGTCAGCAAGGTTGAGTATCCTTCATGGCAAGTTTAATATATGAGCTTAAGCCCCAACCCCCTCGATGCATTTTTAACTATCTCTTTGTACAAACCTTTCGTCAAAGATTGCGCGATATTCTCCTTGGACTTTATCCAATCAATGGAAATAACGCCGATTGAGATTAGTTGTTTCTTAGATTTAACTATTATAGCTTGGCTAACACAATGTATAGATATAGCTGGCACAGGCCTATGCCAAAGAGGAATGTCTTCTAAAAAGCATCTTAGGCACTCGGCCCCCTCTCATGCTTTATCTAACGCAATACTCTCAGATTCCATAATGAATTGAGCGATATGTTTGTTTGGAAATCTTCCAACAACAAACCCACATGTTAGAGTGAAACCATATCCACTCGTAGACTTAGACTCCTCTGAGTCAACTATCCAGTTTGCATCATAAAGTCCCAAGGACAACAAGATACCTTTCATAAATCAAAAGAGTATTTTAGGTACCATAATACTCTACTCAGTGCATCTGAATTCTCTTGCTCTGGACTACAATTATATCCACTTAACTTACTCACAATATAGGCAATGTATGGACTCTTACAGTTCACTAAATTCATCAGACATCCTATAACTTTTGAGTATTCAAGTTAAGATACTCCACTACCCTTATTTTTCTTGAGACTACAAGAATAATCGTACGAAGTACAAGCAGGTTTACAATCAGACTGATTGTATCTCTTAAGCACAACTCAACATAATGAGAACGACTAAGACTTATAAATGTTTGATTATCTTCTAATCCTCATCCCTAATATTACATCAAAAGGGACCAAGTCTTTCAAGTCAATGTTCTCATTCAGTGCATGTTTTTAGTGGAATTGATCACATCTATGTTTGTATCAAGCATATCATCAACATACAAGCATACAATTACACAGACATCCTTAACAAGTTACTTGTAGACATACTTGTCAGATTCATTAATTTAAATCCACTATCCATTATCACATGATTAAATTTTCCATGTCACTGTTTACGTGCTTATTTGAAAACCATATAAAGATTTTTCAAATTACAAACTTTGTATTCACAACCTTTCACTACAAAGTCTTCAGGTTGATCTATGTAAATTTCTTTACCTAATTCACGGTTTTAGAAAAAGCTGTCTTAACATCCATCTGATGTATCTCTACGTTCTTTATGGCAGCAATAACAATTAGTATCTCAACGGAAGTAATTTCCGTCACAATTGAATTAGAATCAAGGAAATCTACACCTTCTTTTAGTTTATAGCCTTTATCTACCAACTTAGCTTAATATTTTTCACAGTTTCATCTACCTATCGTTTCCTCTTAAAGACTCATTTACATCCCATGGTCTTACAACCTGGAGGTAAACTAGCAAGCTCCCAAGTCTGGTTCCAACGGACTGAGTCCATTTCACTAAATGAAGTTTCTTACCAGAATGGGGTTTCAGTAGATATCAAGGCTTCTTTACAAGTCTGTGGCTCGGACTAAGCTAGGCATGTTATGAAGTCGGTTTCATAAGAAGTTTCAAGTCTAATTATTTTACTTCTCTTAGGCTCAACATCAACTTCATCTTCCTTTACAATAAGTTCTGACTATTTGAAAATAAGTCTAGGGGATCAACAACACATCTCTAATGAGGTACAGGTTTAGAATAAACATTTTCAAAGAACTCAGCATCCCTAGATTCCGTAATAATATTCACACCAATGTCAGAAAAAATCAGAACACACAACCAAAAATCTATTTGTAGAAGTATACTCAATATACCCTATACGAAAACACAATCAACATTTTTGGTTTCAATCTAGTTCTTTTAGGAAGAGGAATTACAATCTTAGTCAAACGCCCCCACACTTTGACACATTCATAAGAAGGTCATCTACCGTTCCATAAACCATATGGAGTTTCATCTGATTCTTAAAAGGGTACTTTATTCAGGATATACTAGTTAAGAGGACTGCCTCCCCCCACAAGGCCGCAGGTAATCCTGAACTAATCAACATGGAAATTATCATCTCCTTAAGGATACGTTTGTTATGTTCAAGGCTTCTAATTGGTTTCCAACTTCAAGTTTATACATCTTAAGGCTTCTAAGGCGTCATCCTTATCCTAAGCAAGTATACAAGATAGTACCTCGTACAATCATCTACGGAAGTTATAACCATCTTTTACCACAGTGGTTTTGGGTTGAACTCATGTCAACTAGGCCTAACTGAATTAATTCTAAAGGCTTAGAATTACTCTGAACATTTGTGCTAAAAGATTTTATAGCATATTTTGATTCTTCACAGATTTCACTTTTGTGTTCAAAATCCAAACTAAATTTGGGTACGAAGCCTATGCTAGCCAGTTAAGCATTGACTTATAAGTTTACGGTTCCAAGTCTACCACGTAAAACAATCAATCACACAAAGATATCACAAGAATCAACTACGTTCACATCATCAGTTTTTCCGTTAAGCTTATATAGACCAAAAGTCCTATAACTCTTGCTTAAAAAATCACTGCCTAGTTACAACAAGTTTTCCAGATTCAATTAAGATCTTAAATATTTTTCCATCTACAACAGAACAAGATACAAGATTTTCGCATATGCTCGGAACATGAAAACTTCATTCAATGTGAGAATATTACAGATATGAGCTTCTGCTCGAACTTTTCCTTTTATGCAACCTCTATTGCATATGAGTTACTCAATAAGAGTTTCTCGACATCCCTATCCTATGATAGGAGGTGAACAGGTCTCTGTTTCAACAAACATTCTTGGTGGCTCCAGAGTCCACCTACTGGTCTCTCACATTGGTTATTAAAATAACTTCCGACATCACGCCACCAAACTCGTTCTAGTTTGTTTCAACTAAATTAGCATTAACTTTCTACTTATTAAGGTTTTTATGTTGTCTACAATTTACTGCCGCGTGGCCAGGAATTTTACAAACATAACACTCACCTTTAACTAAAGTAATTCTGGATTCAGTTTTACGAAATATACCTTTATCATGAAGACCATGCTTATAGTTGCGTTCGATGTTCTCACCTTTGCCATCTTTGGAAGATTTGTTTCCAACCACATGCGGCTATTAGCCATGTCCCTCGGAGATGACACCTTTATTAACAAATCACAATTCCAAATCAGAAAGTAAAATATGAGTTTTGAAGATAACATCTATATATACAAACTTCGTTTGAATCAGCGTTTCAAAAAACTCATGGTTACCCCCACAAAAAATAATTTAGTTAACAACAATTTTCTGCTCGTCAGAATTTTTCAGAAACGTTTTTCTGTTTTGTAAAATATCAAACAAATATTTGTACAACTCCAAAAATTCTGAAATTTTACGCGGGTAACTATCAGGATGTCTACCACGTTGTGTCAAAAGGGTTCATCGAAATTCCTTCTATATTAAAAGATAAAATTGAAACTCTACAGCTGACCAGAAATTCGTTTTTGTTTTTCACTCCACAATTAACATCCATGATTCACAAACCAATCAATCGTTTTCGATTATTACAAATACTAATGTCTTAAGATTGTTGGGTGCAATAATCAAAAACAAAGAAAAATCAAATAAGCAAAAGTTATTGATAGTTAGCTCCTTTATAATGGAAGTGATTGCTTTGACGAAACGAACAAGCTCCCCGTATCTCCGCAACAGCAACAAGGCAAAACTTTGGAAAATAAAGTGAGTCACGTGTTCAACACGCTGTCCTTAAGACATTAGCGCCCGGCTACACTCAAGAGTGATGCTATAGCCCTCACAGGACGGATATCTCCAGGATAAAACACCCTAATACACCTACTACTAGCATATGTAGTAGATGCTCAACTTGAGCTTGGCAACTCCGAAAAAACCGTTAAGGAAAATCGCGAATGCTTAAAAACCGCTATAAAATATTTTCCCTTAGGGGTCCCTCTAAAATATAGAGCAACCCATTTCCCATAGATTTTACAAAAGTAGTGAATTTCTTTATATAATTGACAAATACAACTTAAGAAGAAAAACTCCCCGATGTGGGACTAAAAGCTTTATATAGTTTCTTAAAACTACTAAAAATTGGAAACTCCACGATGTGGGAGTAAAAAGTTTCATTCACAAAATAAAACAATAAATTATAATTTTTTATTAAAACTTTAAAAAATTATTTTTTTATTAATTGTTTTCCAACAGTCTCCTTCCATGAAAAAATGTTGTAGGCTCTTTTCTGCCCATTTAGCTGTTTCAAGAAGAAGTATTGCTTATACTTGATCGGCATAAGTTGCCTTGATTGCCCCAGACCTGAATCCCCTACGTGCAGTTGCAGAATTAGGCTGAAATGTCAGTCAGCTATGGGAGGGACCCAGGAGTAGTCTGCTGCACCTGGAGTCCACTCCCGACTGCTAAATTGTTTTAAGCTGCTCACGTGTAACGCACCCAGGAGTCATGCTGCTTTTTCTATAATGTCAGATATACCCCCTTAAAATGTCTTTCTACCTACATTCGGTTTGAATTTTTCCACACTGAGCTCTCCATTAGGCCGAGGATATTTCAGTCATTTAAAGCGTAACCCTGCACATCCACGTTCATTCCAAAAAAGTCAAACTGTTATCACTTGGTACTGGAGAATGAAGTTCTCATTCAGAATTCAGACAGTCTTTATTAAGATCACCACCACCCTTCTTCTTTTTCTTCTAAATTTGGTACAGGGAGATTTCAATGGCAAGGGCAAATCATCATTTGGTTAGCATGATCTTGAGTTTTTTTCTTTCTTCCGCAGCATTACAGTTCAACAGCATTCATTGTGTTACTACTCTTGATAGAAACTCATTTCCTCCTGAATTTGGTATTGGTTTCAGTACTTCTGCTTATCAAGTAAGTACCTTCAAACTTCATTATTCAAGGCACCTTCTTATTTCATTATTCTTCAACATTCTTTTACTTACTTTGTATGCAATAAAAAAAAAGGTTGAAGGAGCAGCTCATGAAGATGGAAGAGGACTTAGCATCTGGGATACTTTCTGCTCAATTCCAGGTATACCCAGGTTTCTCAAGTCTAGTTTTTCTTTTAAAAAATCATGTACCTCGAGTTGTGTCGGTGCTTGTCCTGTAGATATGTGCACAGTTTGATTTAAACATGTGGTGCTCAGTGATCCATGATATTCGCATTTCAGATCAAGCACCGTCTTCAAAAGATTTCTTCGGGTTTTCATCCTATAACAACTTTTTTTTTTTTGGTGCAATTTATTTTTTCGATTTGGTTTTCATTATTAGTATTCTTTGTGAATTACTCCAATTTACAGGAAAGATTGTTGGAGGAGGAACTGGAGATGCAGCAGCTGATGTTTATCATCGTTACAAGGTATGGTAGCCCAAACTCACATTTGCATTTGACTCCAGTATTGGATGCAATACCAACTAAGGCTCCAATTTGATGTGCATCTCATTTTCAGGAAGATGTACAAATTCTCAAGGACTTGGGGACAAATCTTTACAGGTTTTCAATATCTTGGTCTAGATTATTCCCAAGAGGATCTACAAGACATGGACAAGTGAACCCGAAATCCGTTCAGTATTACAACAATCTCATAAATGAGTTAATTCAGAATGGTATAAAGATGACATTGTAGTGGTAATAGAAGATTGTTATCTGATCAAATTCTCAATAGTACTAATCCGTTCTTTGTTTACTAGGTATTGAACCTATGGTGACGATTTTTCATTGGGATGTGCCGCAAGTTCTTGAGGATGAATACGGAGGTTTCAGAAGCAAGCGGATACTGTAAGATTGACAAGCGCGATACAGTTGTAGTTCTTGAGGATTTACTTGTTCATTTATTCATAGTTCTAATTGGTGGCTATATTGTCATTGTTTCATTTACTCCAGAGATGATTATAGCGAGTTTGCAGACTTTTGTTTCAAAGAATTTGGCGACCGGGTGAAGAAATGGGTGACGGTAAACGAACCGTCAATATTTGCAACTCATGGTTACCAAAATGGTATAAACGCTCCTGGGAGATGCTCACCAAATTTTGGAAACTGCACGGAAGGGGATTCCGCAAGGGAACCTTACATTGTTTCGCACAATCTTTTGCTTGCTCATACGCGTGCGGTCAAAATCTACCGATCTAAATATGAAGTATGTGTTCTCAAATAATTTGACTGATGTGCATATTAAAGACAGTCAGTGGTGAAGATTGTAGCAGTGTAGGATAAGGCTATTCTGTGGTGTAGGATAACATCCTGTGCTGCTACAATCTTCACCACTGACTCTGTCTTTACATATTACTTGTATAAAAGTTTTATAAGCTGATGGTTTTGTATTCCTTGTGATGAAATAAACAGAAAATGCAAAAGGGAAGTATCGGTATCTCCTTGCACTCGGACTGGTATCTGCCTTATTCATCTTCTAAATTGGATGCTGATGCAACTCAGAGGGTTATTGACAACACACTAGGCCTGTACGTAGATTATTTATCTTTGTGTTTTAACAGTTTGGTATTTGATCCTCCATAACTGATAGTGTTTTTTTCATGTCACAGATTCTTGGACCCGATAATGTCCGGTGACTACCCTTCATCAGTGAAGCGAATTGTAGGAGATCGGTTGCCAGTATTTACAGA
Organism: Papaver somniferum; assembly: GCF_003573695.1. Taxonomy (NCBI): domain Eukaryota; kingdom Viridiplantae; phylum Streptophyta; class Magnoliopsida; order Ranunculales; family Papaveraceae; genus Papaver; species Papaver somniferum. The sequence continues at coordinate 80,703,611 of NC_039359.1, read as the reverse complement.
ACAAGAATCTATTGATATTAATGGCTCTTTCGACTTCATTGGGGTGAATCATTATGTTACAGTTTATGTCATGGACAATTCTACGGCCCTTCCTCCGTCTGAAAGCAGTGATTATCCCACACCTGACGACCCCCAACTCCCAGATACTTTTGCCATCACAACAAGTACATTTTCTCCTCTAGTTTGTGTTAACTGTGTTTGCAAATTCTTATTGGTTTTAGTTTTTTTTTAAAAGCGAGGTCTTAATGCATTGCAGGTAGGAAGGATGGAACTGAGATTGGACCTAGTGTAAGTATAAACTGAATTTATGGTGTCTGGTTTTTACATTTTTCTTCTTCTTTTTTTTATTAAAATGGTCAGCGCAGGGACTCAAATTACTGACTGCAAGAATGAGAGTCAGCCCCCTGGCGAACAGAGCTAATCCCAGTTGGTTATATGAAAATTAAGCTGCAAACAGTTATCAACATGTCTCACTGCTAGTTGCGGTGTAATGCAGGAAGGAGGAGTCACATATTGGAGAGCATATCCTCGAGGACTAAAGTTACTTCTGAATTATATCAAAACAAAATACCGAAACCCTCCAGTTTATGTAACTGAAATAGGTCTGCACAAATCAATAATGACTAACATGAGTTTTGCAGTTTGATTTAGTGGCTACTTCGACTGAACTTTTTGCTTACAAACTTTAACGATTTTGTATTAACAGGTTACGTGGCTTTAGATGAAGGACAACCACTCGAGAACATTCTCAACGACACTGACAGGATTCAATTTATCGAGGATTCTCTAAGATATACGCTTGAGTCTATGAGGTAGCATTCTCTAACATTCTCAAAGCCTATGCACATACATATGGAAGTTTTAGCACACACTGCCACATTAATTTATTTTAAAATTTTGTGTCACCTCTTCTTGTTTTGATGCAGCGAGGGAGCTGATGTCCGAGGCCTTTTGTTATGGTCATATATCGATAATTTTGAGTGGGACAGCGGTTATCCATTCCGTCTAGGACTATATTATGTCAACTACACCGATATGCAGCGCATCCCGAAAGCATCAGCATTTTGGTTCAGAGATGCTATGAATCTCAAACTAAGGAAGAAGACAACAATCATGGATCCACCTCTTCAATTCGGAAGATTACCCTATACCAGTAGATCATCATCTTCGTAATAAATGAACCTTGGAAATTCACTCAAGGTCAACACACATTTTTAGTATCAACATTCGACACCCTCAAAACAAGTCATCCAACAGAGGTCCAGGATTTTTCTTTTTTGTTTACAGATTATAGTGTTAAACCATTGCTGTTAAATATGGAGAAAGATAATGAAATTTTGTTGTAATTCAGATAATAGTTGTACAAATTTGAAGCACATGAGTTGTATTGCGCATTTGGTTGCTAAAGCTAAATAAAGGTTGTGGCTTGGTGCTCCTGAGTTTCTAATTTGGATGGGCCTGTTACAAACTTTCTTTTTGTAAGAAGCCCATCCAATTCATGGATAACGTTCTTTTGACCGACTAAAGAGACATCGATTGGAAATCATTGAACTATTTTTCTTGCATAATCTTTTGTTTGAGTTATTTCATAGTATGAACAATGCGCGGGCACATACTACCGAATGCAATTATCCATGACATGGGTGTGGATGAATATTCAAACTAGTTCACATGGTGGTACATGTCACAACCATGGGTGATCTTTAAAACTTGTAACAATCCTCCCTTTTTTCAGGGTATTAAAAAAATGTCAATTTCTGTTCAAATTCTTATCTTTTTAACAAACTAAACAATAAACTAGTATATCGTAGCTGCCTGCTATACCGAAAATCTTACTACAAATAGAGAAGCAGTACTACACTTTATATCTTCCATCAGTCGATCGATCATCATTATATGGCCTCCAAGAGTTCATCTTCTCCTATGTTGGTTGGTCTACTTTTTGCTTTGGTCGTCCTCTCTGCAAATTTGGGTAAGTATTTCCCTCTATTAAGCTTGGTATTCTTAGCGTTTACGTGTACGACCATCCAACAAAGAACTAATAGTGTTGTTTTCTGTGTAATATATATTGTAATGCAGAGATGGCATCCGCATTTGGACTTTCAGCCTTAAGCCGTTATATCTTCGCACTGGTCATAGACCAGATTACGAAAGATATTCAGAGGGAATTGCCCTGGACCATGCTCTTTGCGGACGACGTGGCCCTGATCGGAGAGAGTAAGTCAGATTGTCTGGAGACATGGAGGAAATCCCTAGAAACAAAGGGCTTCAGACTGAGCCGATCTAAGACGGAATACTTGAAATGCCCCTTCGGTACGACGACGACGTCTTGCTGGCAGGTCAAGTGGTCCCCAAAAAAGACTCTTTCCGGTACCTGGGATCAGCCCTACATAGCAATGGAAAAATCGACCTCGATGTCCGGCAGCGCATCCAGATAGGATGGGCTAGATGGCGACAAGCATCTGGTCTCCTTTGCGACAAAAAGGACCTCTCAAACTCAAAGGCAAGTTCCACAAGACGGTGGTCAGACCCGCCATGCTATATGGTGCGGAGTGCTGGGTGACCAGAGAAGAACATCGTAGGAACCTGCACTCTGCGGAAATGCGCATGCTCCGTTGGACATGCGGTGTCACTCGTCGCGATAGGATAAGGAACGAGGACATCCGTAAAACACTAGGAGTCGCACAAATCACAGAGGTGGTGCGCAACCGACGCCTGCGCTGGTTCGGACGTCTAGTACAGAACGACTGGCGTCCAATACACGAAGGAATCAGGAACATAAGAAACATACAACCAGGCAAGGCAAAGGTCGGTCGCCCAATTAGAAGATTTGGGAAGAATCAGTTCGCGAGGATCTAGGAAAGATACCACTGTCTCCAGACATCGCGTCCGATAGGAAAGCATGGAAAATCGCAATCCATGTGAAGGAACCCTGAGGTGCTCACTTAGGTCCCCTTGTACCTCGGTTCCGGATGTTAGTGCACACGTTAACCCTATCCCGATGCACCCTTAGACTTCGGATCTCGGTCCTTAGTCAGTCCTTACTAGCCACGGTAAGCGTCGATGGGGTAAACACTAGGCCCGGAAGGGGCCAAGGAATTAATTACTCCCTGTGCCTACAACGCACTGGGTTCGTACTTCAACTTGCGTACTCGCTAAATGTCCTCTAGGCGGGAATCGACGGACTGCGCCAACGTGTAGCGATCTCATCGAGTGTGCGTAGATACGGAGTCAAGCATTATGAGACAAGTCAGGAGGGATACACTTTGTTCCCCAGACAACAAGATCTCCGCTTCTCCGTACATCTACGACGATACATAAACCTACATTGGCCAGTCCACCACAATCTTCAACTACGGAACAAAAGTCACATTGGATACCGTTGGTGGCCGGGACGGAACAACGGCTTGATGGACTAAGCCTGGGCGGCTGTCCCGAACTGGACAGCATCAGTCGGGCTGGATGTACAAGGTAGGGGTGTCATCGGGGAAGCGGACTAATGCGGAGATTAAAAACGAGACAGAAAGCCGAACTATCGGCATCGAGAAGGGTCGAGCGAAGAGTGTTCCCCTTGGCAACAAGGGCGCTGAGGCGGTCTGGGCACACCGGCGGGACATCAAACGTCTGCAGCACTCACGGTCTAAACGGTGCGATTAGCTCCCGCCCAAAACCACCCAACCCGAGTAAAGGGAACAAAGGGTGATTTTCACTTTTCACTTATGCTTGTGTCCTCGATCTTCTTGGATTAAGTATAAATGGTTGCTCATGTTGCTTTGCATGAATAAACTCCTACTAGCTACCACATATCCACTCCCTAATTAAGGTTACGATGAAGCAACAACACGTACATGCATGGAAGCTTTAATTACTGCTGTGTACGTATTAGTGTTGGTTTATGTTAAGAAAATAAATATTAGCAGCATCATATAGCTGTTTAAGAGATCTTATCTGAAATTTGTATGACAGAATTGATGGCCACTTATATGGTGATCAACAACTGTTAATGTGTATTTCCCTTTCCTATGCTTGATTATGATAATAAAAAGGGAAAAATATCGTTTCTTTGGGAAAACACATTTACTGTTTGGCCCATAATAATTTAAAAATATAAAACAGACAAAATTATCCTTCTGTGTTAATTTTTACTTATTTTCTTGTAGCAGTTCATTCGTCAAAATGAACTCCTGTTAATTTCTACTTATTTTTTCAGAAAACATATAAATCAGAGTTCATTCCAGAAATGAACTCCATATAAAAACCTAAAAAACAGAGTTCATTCCAGAAATGAACTCCATATAAAAACCTAAAAAAAGCAGAGTTCACTCCAGAAATGAACTCCATATAAAAACCTAAAAAAACAGAATTCATTCCAGAAATGAACTCCATATAAAAACCTAAAAAAACAGAGTTCATTCCAGAAATGAACTCCATATAAAAACCTAAACACACAAATCTTCATCTTCTTCATCATCTTCATCGATTTCATCTTAAGCAGCAGCAACAACAAAACACATAAATCTTCATCTTCAAACAACAACACCAGATTTCTAGGGTTTGACGAGTTAATCTTCAATATCAACATATTTCAAGGGTTCATCTTCAACAACAAACACCAGCAAAGAATCATATTTGACGAGTTCATCTTCAACAGCACACAAGTTCATCGTCGTCTTCATCAGCAGATTTGAGTTCGTCATCTTCAAACGTCGTCTTCATCTTCAACAGCAAACAAACACGAGTTCAGATCTAAAAAATCTTCAAATACAACATCGTCTTCGTCGTCAACAACGACGAGTTCATCTTCAACATCTTTAAAAGATGCATCAGCAGATAAAATCTTCAAAAAAATTGTTTACATCTTCAAACGGTAGCATGGAAAAAATAAAAAGAAAAAAAAAGAGAGAAATTCTAGATCTGAAAATATAGGAGAGGGAAAGTAAATCTGAGAATGATGTCTTCTCTCTTACTTTTTGACTATATATATGTTCCTAATCTAAAAGGGTATTTCTGCCACTACAAGATGACAATTACATCATCAATGACATCATCCAAGGACCAAACCATAATTTGTAGGACCAAACTATAATATATTTTGCCAAAAAGGACCAAACAGACAGTTGACTGAGTCAACTAAACCAAACTCTCTATAATATATTATTTCTAGGACCATATGATATTTCCTACTAATAAAAACTATGATTTTAATTAATCATTTTAGTAATTCTTACTAATTTGGAGGTTACCTAGTGCAAATATTATATGCATTGCAGGCACGGACAGAGCCAAGTTTTCTGAAATAGGAGATGCAAATAAACAAAGTTAGGCGTGTAAAGTAAAACTTAAACTTAAATAGCAAAAAAAATTAATTAGTTAGACTTAAATTAGGCTCTGGAGCCAGCTGGGCAAGGGATGCAAGTGCAGACCTTGCAATGGGCTGGCTCCGCTCGTTTGCAGGTGCCAAGAATGGTAATGAAATGGATGTGGTGTAAGGATAGTGTAAATTGAGTCTTTAACAAGTGCACACCCTTACAATGGGCTGGCTCCGCTCGTTTGCAGGTGCCAAGAATGGTATTGAAATGGACGTGGTGTAAGGATGGTGTAAATTAAGTTTTTTGCTTACAATATTGATGATCCCACCGATATGTTGGGCCTGGTCACTCCTTATGGTCCAACAAGGAGAAGATTATGTCAAAATTATACCACATTTACACATTCATCAAAGGGTGTGTGAACACATAAATCACGAAGCCATCCACGTGTTCACAAACAATATTCGCATACATCCTAATTTTAGAATTGTACGTCGTATGCGTAACGGGGATGATTATATCGATTCATCGACTCGAAGCCTTCGGGCTTGTCATTGTCTAGTCGAATATTATCATAAATAATGTTCGTATAAAGGAATAAACCAAGAATCAAGTATAAATGTAAAGCATATGAAGTTTAACGCTGAATGTAAGGTGCTGAAATGTAAATAAGACAGATTTACGTGGTTCGGCACTAAGGCCTACATCCACGGGGTTAGTGTTTCACTATGTATTGAATGGTTACAAAGATAGTCGAATGACTTTAGAGTATACATAGGTCTGCGGAAGTAGGGGTATTACTTACTCTTCCTATTTCTCTCTCCTATATTCTCCTATAATTGCTCTCAATTGGTCGACCCCTTCTCTCTTAGTGGAGAGGGGTATTTCTAGGGTTGGAACGTGGGTCCCATTTTTGAGGTGCCGTTGTAATCTTATCTTCTTGTGCTTTGTGCCTATTACGCAGAGGTCTTCGGCATATGTCGCGGCCTGAGCTTGAATACGAAGGATTATCTTCGCCTCTTCCACGTGCTGATTGACACGTGTATATCTCTTTGGTATTTAATGCGGGTAGATGGATGTCTGCTCGTGTCAGACAAGTGTCTCTTTGTCTGGTCACATCTGTGTCAGCCAAACTTCCTCTTGGCCGTTGATCTGGGATCTTCCTCGGGATTGGGTGTGATAACACCCAAGGGGTATTATCTGGTGCTCCTATGAGCCATCATACCTCTGTGATCCTCTGTCCCTGACCGTCAGATCTGCTGACCGGTGGCATCTTCTGATGAGATGCTTGCCATCATGTTTTGATATCTTGTTTTTCATGCCTTCCACGTGTCTCTTTATGTACACGTGGTGGATGATGAAAGGTGTACATACAATTTGCCCCTCTTCTTCTAACTTGGGCGTATTTTGCAATTTTGAAGAAGAAAGGTAGTCCTACACGTTTCCCACTTTGCATTAACTTTCCCCGTAACTGCTCCTTGGTACGAGGAGCATTTATTGTCTTCTCTAGCTTCATAAATAGGAAAGAGAATGTGAAAAAAAAACTTTTATCCTCTTATTGTCAGTGTTCATTCTCTTCTTGTTTTCTATTCTTGTTCTTTAGTCATTTATTATCATCATTCTTGTGAGGAAGATAACAGCATTCAATTTATTATCATCTGAAAGGGGTATTATTTCTGTTTCTCTAGCATTCAATTTTGAAGATAACAACATTCAATTATTTTGATATCTCCGATCCTCCTTTCTTCGACTGTGGTTGGTGCTTGTTGTCCTCTTCTATACAGGTATGGGGTTTTTCATTAGCTGTTCATCATTGATTTATCTATGTATCTACCCGTTTGTCTCCTGCTGCTGTATTCTTGGTTTTGAGGTGAAGATCATACATGTCGAAGCATATATGCTTGCCCCTGTTCTTTGTTACAACGTCTGTGAGTCTGTATCTGAGTATTATCCCTGGGGTCGGATGAAGTATTTTTTAGTTCTTAGGGTTTTTAATGTTTATCCGGATGAACCATCAATTATGGGTTTTTTGATCTTTAGTGATCTCCTCGTATTCTTCTCTGAACTGTTTTTGTGTTTCCTTGTAGATATGTCTGATCGTCCGCGAGCTCCTTACCAAACCCCGCCGTCTAGTCCGCAAATATCCCCTCCGCGTCGATATTCTGACAGATCTCCACTTGGGGAAGGTCCTTACAAGTCTTCGCAATCGGATCCTCGGGGTCATAGGGTTTCATCTTCCTCAGGTGCGAAGGTTGTGCCTACTAAGAGAGGGGATATGCCGAAGGGTCCTTCTGGATCTAGGTATGCTGTTAACCGCGCCCCTTCTTGTCCTCGTGAAGATTCTAGGAGTACGCAGGCTCCTCCTCGTGATGACTCTAGGAGTACGCGGGCTCCTCCTCCTCGTACTGAAATAGTGGATGCTCCGCCCCTTCGTTCAATGGCTCCTCCTTCAGTGCCTCCGCAGAAATCTTTGCCTCCTCCTCCCGCGGTTTCTTTCAAAGGGAAATACTCCAAGGGTACTATGTTGAGAGCTGATCTGTCTAAAAATCTTCCTTCTAAAAGGAAAGCTTCGGAATTGAGTCCTACTTCTGATTCCGCAGACGAAGAAGAAACTGTCCCCGTGATACGAAGCATTTCAGTTGGTAAGAAGAAGGTCACTTTCAAGCATATTGATCTTGAGATGTTCAAGGAAAAACATGAACTTCAAGCTTTTGAGGTTCGCTTCTATGCCCCTGACGATGATATCACTTACGAGCTCCTTGCTAATTATCAGTTTGACGAGTATCATCTGTTGACTACGTTTGGAGCCTTCGAAGCGGGTCTCATGTTGCCCCTATATAAGTCGGGTGACTCCTTTTATTATGATGTGTTGGCTAGTCTCGAAGGCTCTTCCACGAACACTCATAATCGTTCCGTGTCACAACTATCTGGGAGTTATCTTCGTTCACTGAAGGAATGTTACCTGCGAAGCAAGGGAGAGACTATGATGACCTGCTAAGTTCCAAATCCTGCTGAGAGAGAGTGGTACACTCCTCAGAATTTTAACAGTTCTTTTGGGGATTATGTCAACAGCAGAAACCGTAAGCCGTGGAGTGTTAGTCTTCGTAATATTGCTGCTCCCCATGGTGAAATTCGTCTTTTAAGTGAGGTGAGTGATGTCAAGCTGAAGTATGTTCCTGGTACTGAGGGATCTGCTAAACGGAAACTATTTTCTGCTCGTGAAAGGATTAAGCGTGACCATGATTATGAATGGCATGCTACTGTTATTGAGGTAGTTGGTCCTTGGGCTTATGGATGGGTTCCGGGTCCACGCGGTTGGCGTCCTTCTAAAAATAGCAAGCCTCGTGAAACTCCTCCTGCTCGTTATGGAGATTTCTGTCCTTGGCGTCCGAATTTCGCGGGCATGAATTTTCCTTATGCTCTTGATGTCGTTGATGGAGATGAGGAGGAGGGTTCTGGTGCTACCCATCCAACGAAGAGTGTTGTTGCTGCCAAGGTATAGTTTCTTCTTATATTCTCTATATATTTGACCCTTTTTCCTTGCTTGAAATAATTTTCATTTTTGAAGTGAGGGAAAAAATGAGCCTTTGTGGGATGTATACTGGTTTGTAGGTGTCGAAGAAGAAGAAACTTGGACCCAAACAATCTTCTACTGCGGTTACCGGTGAGGCTGAGGGTTATGAGGAGGTTACGAGTCCCGTAAACGAAGGGTATGGTGAGCATGAAGAAATGTTCAATGGAGAAGAGCGTACCGACACTTCTCACCCTGATAACGAATGTGGTAATGGTGAAGAAGAAGTTGTCGCTGGTGATGGTGAGGCTGAGGGTAATATTACCGTTGGTGGTACTGGCGGGGGTGGATCTGCCCCTGTTGGCGATGATATTGTTGGTGTGGGTACTCTTCCCGTTATTTCCCCTGAATTTTCTTTCGGTAGGATATATTCCGCGGGGGAATCCTTTGATGTGAATGCTGCCATGGGTCTTGCCGAAGACTTCTCATTTCTTTCCCCAAATGATGATTGGGATGTGCTTGGGAATCTTGGCAAAGAAGGTACTACTGATCAGCAAGCTGAGAACGCAGGTGGTCATGCTAAGGGTGGTAATGTCAAGATTTGCGCGGGTGAGGAGATAACCGCCAAGGGGAAGTATGCGGTTGAGTCTCCTTCAGAGGATTTCCCTTACTCGCTAATGCCTGAAGGTGAAGATGCCATTTTGGCTTGGCTTAAGAAGAAGAACCTGATGTTCGTCCCTAACCCTTCCCCAGTGGTCACTGATGAGAAGAATTCCGACGCTTATACTCGTCGAATGATGCAATTATCTTCTGAAGCCCGCGTTGCTGAGATGTGGGAGAAGAATCTGAGAGCTTCGGAAGATAACCTAGTGGTTGAACCTCCCTCCTCTGTTGCTGATATGATGGCCATAGCTGACGGGTACCAATACGGTTTTCCCCAGTAGCGTATCTTAGAGGTAAATCCTTGTACTCTTTTTTTTTCCATGATATCCGCACATTGTGTCCTTCGTGATATCCGATCCCTTTGGTATAATAATGTTTGTTGTTTGTGACGTAGATGATGAGGAGCGAACATTGTAACCATGTTTTATACCAATTCTTCAAAGCAAAGTCTTTAAAGTTGGAGGCCAAGCTTCGTCATAGAGAAGAGGAACTGTCTGCGGCTGAAGTGGAAATAAATGAACTGAGGGGCCGTCTGAAGGAAAAAGAACAGCTGGGTAACGCTGAGGAGAGTCTTCGTTCAGAACTTGATATAGTCCACAACGAATTGGAGCAGACTCGTAGAAATGTCTCGTCCTTCACAGGTTCGTATTTTACGGATCTTTCACTTCTCGTGATTCCCTATCTGTATTTTGGTGTTCTGTCTGAGTCTCCCCACCCTATCTTCAGTGGGTGGAGTCCCCGAGCTGATATGGCTTCGGAAAGAAAGGGAACGACAGAAATCCCGTATTGCAGAGTTGGTGGGTAAGTTGAAAAGCGAAGCCGTAAAGTGGAATGCTCGTGCTGATGAGCACAACGCCTTAACAGCTGAGTGGCGTGAAAAGCGAACACTGATGGTTGATATGCAAAATAAGTACAATCATGACCGTTGTTTGTTTAATGGTACGCTGCTATGGACGCGTGCCAACCTGCGTGATGCTCGAGAACATGCTTAGGACTTAGAGGCTAGAGTGCGCTTTTTGGAAGGAGAGTTACAACAGGCTCGTTCTTTCTTAGGCCCCGGGGTTAGGGATAGTATGCTGCGTCTTTCCGAGGAAATAGATAATGCTAGGGCCGAGGTTGGTGCTCTTAGTAAAGCCCTAGCAACATCTCGAGTTGATGTTGCTCGCCAAGTGGAGTCTGAAAGAGATCTTGAAGTGAATGTGTATCGACTCCATAAAAGGATGGGGGAGATGAATGATGAAGTCAACCATCTTCGTCACTTGGATTGAATGAAGCAGGTAGATTTAGACGCGAGTCAATTTGTTCTTGCGAACCTTCAAACGGATTATAAGAAACTATCCACCGAATATGACTTTCTTGATGAGGCTCGGGACGCAGTTGTCAATGAGTATGAAGAGGCTTCAGCTAATGTCGAAGGTATAACCTCGTTTTATCGAGTGTGATTCTGTTATTTCTTCGTTTTAACCCCTTGGTATTTCTTGTTTTCAGCACTCGAGTGACAGCTTCACGCAGCAAATGATGAGCTTAAAAAAACTCAATCTGCCTTAGTGCAGCAGGAAGGACAAGCCAACTATTTCAAAGGGTTGGCCGCGTCTCGCGAGGAAGCAGCGGAGATTGCCTCCAAAGAGTCGGAACGCCTATCTGCATTGCTGTCTCAGGCCAACCAGCGGACCGATGTTATCACTTATAAAGCTCGATGTCAGTTGGCTGAAGAGACCAAAAAAGTCCTAGATAAGATTGAACTTGGTTTTAAAGTCGAACATGGTCTTGTCAAGAATTATCCGCGCCGTCCCCTTCCCGCGCCCTTGCCTGGTTCTTCTGGGCCCTCTTCAGGTGGTAGCGTACCTTCATCTCGCAGAGACAACCCTGTTGATGGAGCTGTATCGTCCAAGTAGATTTCTTTTATTAGTCATAGAAAGTTGATCCTTGTTGATTATATAATTTCGGGTCATTTTTTGATGTGTTTCCTGCTTTATCTTATTTGCTGAATCTTGTAATCAACTCTTTATGAAATGGATCATCCTTTTGGCATACCTGCGTTATCAATTCATATTTTTATTTTAAAGTATTGTGAAGTGTTAAAATAGAAATAACTTGTTTTGTAAAAATTTGAGAGTGTTTGAGTGCGACACCGAAGGTAAATACCTTCGTGATCGTCTTGAGACCTGTCACCCCGCTGGCGAATCCTGGACCAGAGGATTCCCAAACGGCGGGGGCCGAGGCAGCGTTCTAGGATATGGAATGCTTATTTGAAAATATTTATATGCACCCATTCCGTCGACCCGCTGCCTTAAAATTGGTTGGGTATCTCTTTCTGCTGGATGCCTTCCCCCTGGTCTTACACTCATAGACACTGATAAGGGAGCCCTGAGAGATTGTAGATTAACTACTTTCCCCAATATTGTTAATTTATTACGTAATGTACATGCGTTCATCCAGCGGGCCTTTTGACCATTTCGTTTGCTTGAAGATTTCCCAAAAAGTTTGTTTGATTGATAGGTTGAGGCCTGCTACTCCTCGTCCAGAGATAGAAACATGTAAAGCGGTTACGCTGCCTTCTTCTTCTGGTATTCTTCACGCAGATGCAAAGCTGCGCTGCTCTAATGGGTAGTATGGTTTGAGCCATTTAGCATTCCAAGGGTGACGGAGGACCTCGCCTTTCAGATTGCGAAGATAGTAGGAACCGTTTCCCGCAATGTCGTGTATTATAAAAGGTCCTCCCCATGTAGGTGCTAACTTTCCCCATTTATTCTCTCGTTGATACTGCGGGATTGTTCTTAGCACATACTGCCCTTCTACAAAATTTCGAATCTTAACTTTTTTGTTGTACTCTCTCGCTAGTCTTCGTTGATAATTTTCCATTTTTTGCAATGCTGCTTCCCTCCTTCCTTCCAGGTCGTCCAGCCTCTCTAACATCATGTCTGTTGTGAGATTTTTCTCCCATGCTTCGGTCTTTGTGGTTGGCATGAGGATCTCTGTTGGGATGACTGCTTCAGCTCCATAAGTGAGGAGAAATAGGGACTCCCCAGTGGAAGATCTTCGTGTTGTCCTGTATGCCCATAATACATTGTGTAGTTGTTCACACCATCGCCCCTTGTGTTCGTCTAATTGCTTTTTGAGGATAAGGGCGAGGGTCTTGTTAGTAGCTTCAGCTTGTCCGTTGCTTTGAGGGTATATGGGGGTGGACTTGTTTTTCCTTATTTTGAAAGTGTCGAAGAGCATGTCTATGTTTTTCCCCTGTAATTGTTTACCATTATCGGACACGATTTCCACTGGTATGCCGAACCTGCAAATAATGTTTTGGAATATGATAGTAAACACGTCCACGTCTCTGATCCTGGCTAAGGCTTTGGCTTCCACCCATTTACTGAAGTAGTCCGTGGCTACTATCAAAAATCGTCTTTTCCCTGATCCTTCGATGAAAGGCCCAACGATATCTATGCCCCGTTTTGCAAATGGCCACGGACTATCCACAGAATTCAACGTTGTTGCTGGTGCGTGTATCTTTTTGGCGAAACACTGACATTCTTCACATCGTCGGGACATTCTTGCAGCATCTTGGATCATTGTGGGCCATTAATATCCTTGCATTTTTGCTTTGTCGGCTAGTGATCTCATGCCGCTATGATTCCCTGCGTCACCATAATGGATGTCGTTTAGAATTCGATGCCCCTCTTTCCTGGATAAGCAACGTAGTAACGGTCCGAGGAAAGATTTCTTGTACATGATCCCATTCCGAAGATCATATCTTCCTACTTTGGAGAGTATTTTCCTGGTTTGTTTGTGATCCGCGGGTAAGGTTCCATCCTTGAGAAACGCATGGATCATCATTCTCCAATCATCTTCGTTGTTGAAATCTTCGTCTTGATTTGCTCTTGACAGGATATCTTCTTCGTCAAAATCGTCACGGATGTCTTCTCCCTCCTGATCTTCGATATTTTCTTCCACTTTATCTTGATTTGTAGCAAAGGAAAATTGTGTTGCAATCGAAGGCTCGTATACCCTTGTTATTTTGATAGCTTCGATACTCTTGTCCGTCAGCATGGATGATATTTTGATAGCTGAGATCCCTTCTGCATAAGTGCTGGAACTTGATGTTCGGAATTTGTGATGCCAATGTTTGGACCAAGGCCATGTAAGCTGAGAGGGTGTCGTCGTACACATTGTATTCGAGCCCTATTTGCCGTATGACAAGCTGCGGATCACTTGTCAGTCTTACATCAGTAACCCCCATCTCTATTATTAAGCGGAGGGCATGTATGACTGCCTCGTATTCGACGATGTTATTAGTATGCTCTTTGAATTCTAACCTGAGTGCCTGTACGATCCTTTCTCCAGTTGGGGTGGTGATGACAATGCCTATTCCTGCCCCTTCCTTATTTTTGAAACCATCAACGAAGACTTCCCATTGTCTTTGACTCGCGGGTTCGAGGACATCAACTGGATCCTTGCTTTCCTCGTCGGCTTCTGGTATTCCCCTAATCTCTTCATCGTTGTCCAGGGGGAGGTCTGCTAAGAAATCCGTCAAAACTTGGGATTTTTGGGAATGTTGAATTTCATGAATGATGTTGAATTGGTCCAGGTGGGTGTTCCACTTGGCTATTCTACCTACTTTTCCCGCGCTTTTGAGGACTGCTTCCAGTGGTGCTTTGCATGGGACGCGGATGAAGTGAGTTAGGAAATAGGTTCTCAGCTTTTGAGTAGCCCATACCAATGCCAGGATGAATTGTTCGATCTTCGTGTAATTTCTTTCCGCAGAATTGAGGGTCTTACTGACATAATAGATAGGTTGTTCTATCTTCGTATTGGTTTTGACCAACACTGCGCTAACTGCGTCTTATGTCGCTGCTATGTACAATGCTAAAACCTCATCAGGATCAGGCTTCTGCAGGATTGGAATTGAAGCCAGGTGTTCCTTGATTCTTTGGAAGGCTTCTTCGCATTCTGCGGTCCATTCAAACTTACTCCCTTTTTTGAGAATATTGAAAAAATGTTTGCATTTGTCCGAGGATCGGGCAATAAATCTGCCCAAGGCTGCTAATGACCCATTGAGCTTTTGCACTTCTTTTAAATTCTTCGGAGATGGCATTTCCACTATGGCCTGAATCTTCGCGGGGTCTACCTCAATACCCCTTTTTGTTACCAGATATCCGAGGAATTTCCCTGAGGTGACACCGAAAGTGCATTTTTCTGGATTTACTTTCATGTGATGTTTCCTCATTGCTTCGAAAATATCTCTCAGGTCCCGGTGGTGATCTTTGCGCAGCCTACTTTTGACGAGCATGTCATCAACGTAGACTTCTATGGTACTACCAATCCATGGCCTGAAGATAGCATCGACCATTCTTTGGTACGTTGCCCTTGCGTTTCGAAGTCCAAAGGGCATTCTAGTGTAGCAATAAAGGCCATGCAGGGTGTAGAATGCTGTGTGTAGTTGATCTTCTTCTGCCAGGACTACTTGGTTGTAACCAGAATGTCCGTCCATAAATGACAGCTCTTCGTATCCTTCCACTGCTTCAACCAGCTGATCTATGCTTGGCAGGGGATAGCTGTCCTTTGGACATGCCTTGTTGAGGTTAGTAAAGTCGATACATATCCTAACCCCTCCATTTTTCTTAGGAACGACGACCATGTTGGAGATCCATGTAGGGTATTTGACTTCCTTGATGAAGCCTGCTTCTAGAGTTTCCGAAGTTCTTTTTTTACTGCCTTATGATACTCTGGTGCAACTTTTCTTATTTTCTGCCTGAAAGGTGGCGTGCCTGATTTGATGCGCAGCTCGTGTTAGATAAACTAGTATCTGTTAGTACTTATATTTACATGTTTGCCATCAATACAATCCCATCCCTTTCATGGTCTGTTCATCATCATCATTCTTTCGGTATTGATCTTCATACTATCGGAAGATCAAATCATAAACCCAATGATCTGCTTCAAAAAAATTCATTATTAACCAAATGATCAATCACTCCATTTTGGACGAAACAAAGAAAATATAGAGATGGATTTGAACATGATCGGCGGAGAAGTCCGCAGTACACCCAATCTTTCTTCACACTTCATGATTTAGAATCAAACCCCGATTGGATGATAAGAAAAATAGAATCAAACCCCGTTCACATAATAGGTTGCTCAACCAACAATAAGCACCAAACCTTTCTTCAAAAAAGGTACACCAAAAGAACAACGATTGAGCAACAGAACCCAAATTCACAATTAGCCATACCGAAAATCCAATCTTTTCTGTATAATGATATCAATCCAATGCAATACAAAAACACATCACTAAAATCAACAAAAAAAAGTAACACAAACCAAATTAAATCAAGTTAACCCAATCACTAAAATAAAAATAGATCTTTCAAATAATAAGTTTCGATTTTGTACCTATATCCAAAGAGAATGAGTAATCGAAGATGAAAATTGGGGGATTAGGTCTTCATAAGATAAATTGCGCCAAGAGAATATACAGGAGAAAAGGAGATTACAGAAAGAGAGGAAAATGACCCGGAAGATATAAAAATTGGTTCTTGTTAAGAGGGGGATAGAAAAAAATTGACGGTTGACTGTGGTAGGGAAGAGTTAACACTAACAGACGTCACTTTGCTGACAGTTTGACAAAATCAAACAGTTGACTAAACGGGTCAACGACCCAAACTCAAAATTGGACAAATTTAGGACCCAAACACTAAACTATACCAAAATTTACGACCCAAACACAAAATAATTCTTAAGTTAAGTTAAATACGACTAGTTGTTTTGATTTCTAGTTCTTTAGTAGTCAAGAGAGTGTTGTCCGAACTTGGGATTTGGATACAACTCAAAAACCGTATAGGTAGCTGAAACTTAACCGAAAGCGATAAACCTTGTGCCAAAATGTAAGGTAACAATTTGTTCCTTGTTTCTTTACAAGTACATTACTGCTTTTATCTGCTCACAAGTTAAGCGTGTACGCTGGTTTCCGGGAGTTATATAAGAATCCCAGGCTAACTAGTTACTGGGAATCAAATTACTTTCTTGTAATTGCATAACGCCCTCATTTTTCAATTAAACCTGTCATGGTTTTGTGTTTGATTTTGTTTATTTTCCACTTAGTTTGTAGGTATGTGACAGCTATTGCCCGCTCTGATGGCATTTTCTTTGTGTGTGAGGGGGGGGGGGGGGG